>NC_133202.1:34134405-34251905 GCF_958299795.1 Porites lutea
ACTGGTGATATGTGTTCCCCTACCCAGGAATACATATCCCTAGTGGAATGTGTTTTTCCTATTCGGGAACAATTCCTAGAGATATGAGAATCCCGAATCCCAGGTTCCAAAGAGGCCAAATCCCGAATTCAGAAAAACCTATTGGGGACTCTCAAACATCGTCTCCAACATTCACATTAATATTAGCCCTACTCACATTGTCACTGAACTATGTAACGAGTTGAAACACCGAGGTCTCACGAAACTTCGCATTAGTAATAAATCTTTATATGGAAGCTTATAAACCTCAAGCTACAGTTCTCATAACATGTTCTAAGGCGTTCAACAAGTGGCGGCGTGTGGCGCGAAATAGTGATCTGTTTTACGGTCCTGCTTAAACAATATCGTGAAAAGGTAGCCCAGTAATAATTAAAATAAACACGGAACGAAGTCGCGAATCGAAATCTAGTTAAGTCTGTCAGTAAACTATGGCCTACGAACTCATTTGCCGGTACTCGTGTTAGTTAAGAAAACTGCAACAAGAGCAGAGCTCTTTTTCGCACTTTCTTAACGATCCTGCGAAACTATTGAACCAGTGTACGAAACGTCTGCCTATGTTAGCCTGCGAGAAAGCTCTCTGGGGCGCTGGCAAGAATAGCTTAACACTGGTACAATACATCATACAGCTAAAGCTCTTGTGAGTCTCGTAAATCGTAAACGACTATCAGTGTATTTGTAAAAGTGCTCACAACTACAGCTGGTCGCAATGAGCTCTTGTAAGCGACCATGTGGTATCAAACTAATATGAGAGTGGTCGCTTACGACAGATTTCAAAAGAATGCTTTGTATGTCAATGTGTTTAAACCAGCGGCTTCTTAACAAGAGTATTTAATAGTTTTACCTTATCTTGCTAAGTTAACTGTACTCGCGTCCGTAAAAGGTTACTTTGTTTTAGTCAGTTTTGTACTATTCTATATTTTATCGAGAAAAATCCTTTAATGCAAGCGTTAACTGCGATACAATCACTTACAAGTTATTTTCCTTGATTTTTAAGATTATCACTAAGGAAAAGACCAGCTAGTGTTTCACTAAAGTGGTCGAGGTCGCAGTAGTTACAGAGTTTAAGTCGCAATTCAATTATGTACAAACGGTTTTCACAGTGCTAAACGTAAATAAAGTCGGTAGCTTACGAGAGTGGGCGCAAGGAAAGCTTCTACTGTATTTCAAAACTACCAGAGTATTCATTCGGATTTATGATTTACGTAAACTTATAGATGTAAACTGTGATCGAGTTCATTCCGAACGGGTAGCCTTCCTTACAGAGGAATTAAAGCCCTAAGAATTTCTGCAAGGAAGGGTAATGTGCGGAACTATCTAATCTATAAAGAATGTGTGGCAACATCCGAAAATGAAGGTATAAAATACACAGCAGCCATACCTACCATTTCGGCCATCTCGCAAGGTGTTAGTTCCGCATAGTTCCCGTGAACATTTTCGTCCCGAAAAGCCACTCGGCTCAACGGAAAGTAGATCGACCTTAGGGAGATTTTGTGAGCCCGCGAGAACGGACTTTAAGATAAAGTTACAATTAATACTGATAATTATTAGTATAATTATATGGAGGCCCGTTCTGGTCAAAATGACAATAAAATTCCACCACACTGAGTCAATTTTAATCCCACTGCATCAAATATTATGGACCTATTGCATATTTTTGTCATCAATAAACAATACCTTTTTCAGCGTGTTAGTAATTATTTTTAGCAACATGAGTTATTTTTGTTTTAAGTATACGAATACTTCGAATATATTATTTTTCTAATGTGTATTGAGAACTATTTTTTCATTGGGCCGAGAATTATTTTTTGCAGTATCGCGGTATTGTAGACCAAAAAATAAATTTGCGATACCGCGAAAAATAATTCTCGGGCCCAAGTAAAAACTAATTCAAGATACACATTAGAAAAATAATTCCAAGTGCCACTGAAAAATAATTCATGGCATGAATGAAAAAAGTATTCCTTTAATTAAAACAAAAATAACGCTTGTTGCTAAAAGTAATTACTAACACGCTGAAAAAAGTATTGTTTAGTGATGAAAAAAATACACAACATGTCCATAATATTTGCTGCAGTTGGATTAAAATTGACTTGCGGTGCAATTTTATTGTCATGATTTTGACCAGAACGGGCCGTCATATAATTATATTGATGATTATCGAAAATAGAGTGCTATGATTGGCTAGGAGCTTCGCGTCATCCCGCTATAAGCACCTCGCGGTGATTATAACATTGAAGGCTAGCAGTTTTCAAAGTGGCAGCAAGATTTGTTGATGTTTCGGTGTCGGAAATTGATCAATAATTTTATTTTCTCGAACAATCATCAATGTAATTATACTAAAACAATTAGTCGCCTCAGGCGACGTGAACATCGACATATAGAGATAATAATCCAAAAAAACAAAACAAAAACAAAAACAATGATCAATGAAGTCATTAGTGTCATCGATATGATTTGATAACAAATTATTACCTAAATCATTACATAATGAGATAAATTTTGACAAATGTGAATTTAGAGAACAATTTTCTGAATTCATCAGTTTAATTATTAATTCTGTGCAAGATAGCTGATTAAAATTGACAAAATGTTTTCCTTGGGATTGAATACTCTGGACAGTGCAAGAGAAATCATTATTTAAACACCAGTGAAATACCAGGTGAGCTTTCGTGCGAAAACATGATATCTTCACAAGTGAAAATATCACGGTTGCTGTGGCTACATGGTAAATCGCGCCTTTCGTCAATGACGTGTTTCGGGAAGGTAAATATTCCCTGGGATAAGCTATGCCAACATTTATAAGGCATTTGAAATTATTTGATGGTACTCTTTTTACCTGTATCTCTTTAACTCTAGGTTACTGAAATACCGTAGGCAGCCGCTTTTAAGCGCTCCCCTACTAATGAACCCCCCCCGGGAATAGGCTCATCTACCTGTAAACAAAAAAAGACTCGGATTATGAGCGCCCCCCCCCCCCGCCACTTCCCCTCCTAGTATATAAGCCCCCAAGCAAGCTTTTCTTTCTCCAATTCAATTTATTATGAGGTTTCAAGAGAGGATAAAGCTTTGTCCTCTCTTGGGCGTTTTGAACCTTAATTAAAAACCTGTACATGTTTGTTTCGAAGCGCTTTTTTCTATTCCAATTATAAGTAAGCCCCCCCCCCCCCCCCCCCCCGCGTTTATAATCCCTCCTAAAACCCCTTACGAACATGTGTAAGTCCAGGTGTTATAAGCTCAAGCGGCAGTTGACGGTATACATGGTTAAAATCATTTAAAACTAGGGAAACAGGGCATGGTTATGAGCAGTTTAAACACCTGTTAAACAGGAGGAATTCGATGTCGTCGTCAGTCGTTTATCTAATTTTTCGATAACTATTTCTACATTTTGACAGCACTGTTAGCCTTAGCCTTCGTAGCATGCCGGTTTTGGTTGGGTGTGCGTTTTTGCGGCTTCGCCGCTCAGTAGTACTCCCGACAAAACCGCCATGCTACGCACGCTACGTTAGCCTGCGCACGCAGCCTAGCATATTCGGGTCGTCGCATCTCTCCACCCGAAAAAGGCGTCTGAACTGCGCATGAAGGCTACAGCAGAGTTAGCTCGGTCGAAGAGAGTTTATTTTCCCGACATAGTCAGTTTCCTTTCATTTTCTCTTGAAAGAGCGCTGCAAGTTCCTCGTCCATTGCATTCTTTATGTCCTCTTGTGTAGGAAAGAAACCCTCTCCCCTTTCTTTTAGCTTCTTGGTAGCTTTCTCTGCAATTAACTTCAAATCACTGGTCTTTAGCCATTGCGACACTCCTTTTAATAATTCCGCTTTGGCTTCCTCTACTTGTTTTTGTGCTGATTTCAACTCTTCCTCTCTCAGCTTCTCCATCATTCGTCTGGTAGGTATCGCTAACGAAGGCTCCAATCCTTTCTTGGCACTCTCGAAGAAGACATTCACCACTGCATAAAATGCGTCATCCAGGCAAAGATCTTGAACCTCCTGCCTTACAAATGTGGTGAAGTTTTCGTCTTCCAGTGCTTTGTGATCGTCGCTTTCACTACTGCCGAGAAACCACAACGCACAGAGATTTCGTGCAAGAATTGACTGGTAAGCATATAATGAGACATTTATCAGCGTTTCAATGTTATCCCGCTCCATAGAGGGAATCCGTTGTAAACTTTTTACAACATCTTTGCACTTAACGACAAAGATTGAGCGTATAGCACTTGAAAGCTGCTTCCGACCTTCTCCTGAGAGGTTTTTGTCTTGCATTTGAGCAAACTGCTCTTCTAACTGCAAACCAACATTTTTAAGATAGGTTTGGGACTGAAAAGTTAGGAACTGGAGCTTTCTTAGCAAGTCGAATGTCTTTGACAATATAATACATCTAACTTCAGCGACTTGAACAGTAGCTTCTTTCAGCCTAGACGGGTGTTCGTACGTCAAGAGATTACTTTGTGGCATGAAGTAATGCGGCAAATGACGCGACTCCAAGCACTCTTGAAGGCGATCCAACATGAACAGCAGACAGTTTGCGGAGTTTTCCTCTCTCCAGAATTTCTCACCTCTCTTCTCGCACTCCCAAAACAATAGGTTCTTCAAGTAGTAAGTTGAAATCACCTCAGGAAAGTAAAATTTCTTTATCATCTTTAGCAAAACCATTACATGACGTTGCACGGGTGACACACTTTTCCCGAGTTTATTTTCGCCCAAGGAAAATGAGGTACGCCATTCGGTTTCATCCATCATCCACTTGTCGCTGCTGTCTTCCGTCGCACTGGGTAATAAAGAGTTGGCCAGTGTGGCCTCCGGGTTTCGACCGTAATTGAATACATCAACGGGCTCCTCAAGTCGTTTTCCCCTACCAACGGGAGCTAAATGGCAACCGGATTCGAATATTTCCTGGACCAGTTCAGATGAAGGCCAGCCACTTGGGCGCGGTCGGACCAACCATTCCATCGCTGGCTCGGGCCAAGCATCCGGGTACTTGAAAACAGCGGCGTCATCCTCCTCGAAGTTTAAAAACCCACCACCTTGAAGTTTACGTACAGGCCCGTGGAGACTGTACGACCACTTGCCACTCTCTCCGTCAAATGTCTTTTCACTCTTAATACCAGCCATGGCATGATCAGCTGAAGGCAACAGAACTGCATGGTGGAGGTAAGAAACATTTCTGTAGCGAGGGCGATGATCTTTCCATTCACTTGTTAGCCTTAGCTTCACGTACCTCGGATCGTCTTTTGCATGTTCTGTAGTGAAGATAGGTATGATCTTGTTATCATCGTTCTCTACAAAGGGGTCATTTTCTGTCATCCCATCAAAGTCTGGCTGCCAGTGCTCCTTAATACCAAGTTTAGTGTTTTGATCAATATTACTTTTCATGAAAAGAACCCGAGGTATGCAAAATCCTTCAACTTGACTTCCAGTATCTTTAACGCGTTCACTTGGACTGGTCAGAGATTCTGGATCTGCACGCTTTGCTTTGCTGGCTGTTTGCCAGTAAATCCAATCCGCATACACGTACTCCACTGGAAACATGCAGTTAATGAGTACTGAAAAGGGCTGAAGCCATATATTTGATTTCTCATCAAAGCCAAGCGAAAGCTCCTAGTAAGGGAAAGAGAACCACTTTTAGGTTATAAATCTGTTCGTCTCCCTACATGCCTCTAAATAAAATCGGGGATAAAATTTTTTAAACGTTATCTGTACATTACCTCAAAATCACTTATTTTCGCGAATTTGGAATAGAAATATTTCGCCGTACTTAAATTCAGTCGCGATTTTGTCACATCACCGTTTTTGAAGGTAATTAAAATTCGCGAATCAAGCACAATGGTGCTGCTTTTTTAAACTTCCATTTCTGTACTATGATTTTATTTAACCATAATGGAATAGAAACGCAACAAGTAACTGGTTGAAACTAAATGCTCAACAATGTCAGCAATATAACATCTTTTAAAAGTACACCGATATAAGCAACGTAGGTACTATTTAACTCGATAGCGCTGTCAATTAGCTTTTAGATAAGGATCTCCTGAATATTTTCAAATGGATTTTCAGGCGATAAGGTTGTCTTTCCTTGACCAAAGTTCGGATATTCTCGCTCTGCTATATCCTCTTGCAATGTGCCGCTTTCCCATACTGCCTGTCATGTAGTTGAAAAGGCATATCAGCCTGGCCCCAGTTCAGTGTTTAAAAGGTGGATGGCGCTATCCACTGGATAAATCACTATACAGTGGATAATGAAATAAGTTTTCGAACACTTATCCATCGGATAGCGATTTATCCGGTGGACAGTGCTATCCAACTCTTGAACAACTGGGGCCAAGTGGCTTGTAAGACCTTGTTATTGCATCAGCACAAATAGCCTTAAATCGACCTCAATTTTATCAGTGCTGTTTCCCGACTCCATCCGTTTCTGAACTTCGGCCGAATACCAACATGTAAACATATCTGCACCTTTGTTGCAGGACCTAATTCAGCAACATGAGTCAGATGATGAGAAATAAGGGGATGCGTTGAACTGAAATTTCAACCCTCCTATTCATATTGTGGGGGTGTGTTCGAGCAACTCGCTCGCTACACGATGAGGAACCAGGAATCTGATTTACATCTTGGCCTTTATTCCTATTTGACTTCTGCTAACAATCTTAATCTTCCTACTCTTCTAACTCTTTTCTACTTTTCTACTCCTCTCTACTTGCTTCTCCTCCCTTGGGTCAAGTATAGTAGCAGATTTTATAGCCAAAGCTGGAGTTGTTTGGGTTACCTGACCGGAAGAGTTTCTATTGTATATCTTATCGCTAACATTGCAACAGGTTTGCTATTGTTAGGGAATAGATTAGCCTACGCACAGCCGCAACTGACAAGTACCAAAGAACGAAGGTCAACTCTAACAATACAAACACGACCACCTGTTAAAAACTAACATCTGACAATGCCAAGCGAATAACATTCCTAATGTAGCAATAAGTAAATTCGCGAGTTAAGCATAAATTCAAGTACAAGTAGAAACAAAAGATCAAAACAGGAAAACAGCACGTGGACAAAAAGAAGACTCAATGAAACAAAAACTTAACTTAAAAGATAAGATAGATTCGTCTTACAAATAACATTTAAAATACTTCACAACAATATGTATACTCCTAGCAGACGGAAAACTTAATTAAGTCTCGCAAAAATAAGTGATAATAAGGTAATTCGCTTGAACGGGAAGTGGGCTGTTTTTACTCGGCCTTACCGAAGGGAACAATTCTCTAAGAAACTATCTAAGTTTCTACTTTCATGTGGTATTCCTGCACCTAAAAACCTTTATACAAAGAAATTTTCGGTTCGAAAGGGTTCTTCGTTTTGCGATAGAGGACGCTTGAATTTCCAGGCTTTTGCCGCTGTGACGCGGCATTTAGCTGACGACCAGGAAAGCTCTTATGCGGGTTAACAACATAACCGATTTTGGGAGATTTTGCTATCTAAACATTTCTTGTATTTAGTCTCGCTTGCGTAAGCGATATTCATAATCTGCAAACCGCATTTTTCTTTGTATTAAGGACACAAATTAATCATGCTCCCAGGCGTTCCTAGCAGAGACCGTGGAAACTGGGAATAAGAAACGGTGCGAGAACGAAGCCACGCATGTTTTGCGAAGAAAGCTTAGGAAAGATTAAATTTAGAGCTTTTCCGGAACGGGTCGGTCCACGAATTCTATCGCTTGACCCCGTTGAGTACTAATCGAACAAGTGTATGGTTGCCGAAATGTGTCAATATTCGATGTCGAGTATGTGCGTTTGATAATTTCCTCCACAAATTGGCAATAAAACTCAAATATATTTGATTTTGTCCAGTACATTCGATAAACTTGTAGCAACATTCGATTACTCGCCTTGATTTGCATTCGATTTTCTCCTACATTTATGAGACAATTCAATCACTGTATTCATTCGATGATTCGAGCAAAACTCATTCGATAATTCAGGCAAAATTCCGTCGATGATTCGAGAAAGACATGATTCGTTCGATGAGTCAAGCAAAATTCATTCGATGATGCACGTGACCTACCTTCCATATTAGGATAGAAGGCTTGGCTACTGAGCATCGACCATGTGCCTGATCACAAAGTGGCAATAACAGAACAGTCGCAAGACTGTTAAGTTTGTTCAAAAGTTATTACCAAGGGAGGAACTACATGCTCCAGTCCAACGACTCACATTATCCATAGAAAAACAAGCTGGAGTTTAAAATTCATAGCTTTTAGAGCCATCATGACTGAGTCACATTTCAATTCTCCATAGCTGGTGTAGCTTCAGTTTAAGCTGCATTCCATTCTTCGAGATTTGGATTTGTAAATCACATGCCGTGAGAATTTAACATCCTGCTAAAAACGCTATCGAGCTGGGCGCAGCGTGACAAAACATTGTAGGAAACCATCACATTCACGAATCAAAAGAAAATCGCTTATTGGAATATTCAGATCCAGACTCACAGGCACTTTGGACAAAATTAAACAAACTAAAACCCTTATTTAGCCGCAATGAAGGGCTTTACATTTCAAAAGAGGTCAAATGCTCTTGCATCAGAGGGCAAATCACGCCGACCAGAAACAATAACCGCAGAAAATCAAAATGCGTGCCATAACCTCTGAATATGAAACAAGCGGGAAAATGATCACATTTGCTCGGTCAAAACTTTTTCCTCCAGAGCATAATCTACCCCCAGAGAAGTAGAAAGAGGGAAACGTGCTTGTGGTGAATGCGAGGATTTCATGAGGTCAGATGGGGCAACTTGTGGCTATTGTTGCTGTTTTCCGACTCGCCATTCTAAAAAGGATGCCCGCTACTCCTCTGACTCTGTTGGCGGCACATCGGCTGCGGGAACAAGTGAAAGCGCAGAGTCCAGAGAAGTGGAAAGATGAAGACCTAGGGTGGTTCCCGAACCCAAAGGGCGAATATACTGAATTCTCCAATAGTATTCTGCCAAAATTCTACCTGTCCTTTTGGACCACTTGTCCCTACAAGGAACGCTTTCGCCACTGTTTCGTGACTGAAAGAAAGCGCCAGTGGGAAGTTCACGAGGCTTTGAAAGCAATAAATCACAGAGACCCCCCCCCCCCCGAAACATCAAAATATGGGCGAAAGAGGACACGAGTCGAGAGAGACAATTATCCTAGTTGGGAAAAGATCGTTTTTTGATATATAAATTTTTCGACACCTGTAAATAATTAAGATTAATCTTGACTGGTAGCTTTGCTTGTATATACAAAATAGAAGCGATATAGAGTAATTTTTTCCTTGCCAAAAAAACTGTGACCCTCCCCCAGTTGAGAATAAAACAGGTTTGACCCTCCCCAATTTGTAAAAAATTTACCAAGGACCCTCCCCTCCGAAGCGTAAACGTGATTACATTAAAATGTGAGATTATATGGACAGGCGGGTTACCCCACCTAAGCCCAGGTAACCTGCGGGTTACCTCACCTACCTGGGGTCCCCCACCTCGATGTAAACAGGCCCTTATACGCACCTTATAACTTCATCTGCGCTTAACGAGTGTTATTAACTTGGTCCATAACTTTCAAAACAGCTGCTCCAGAGAATGCCACTGATGACATGTAACGCAAAAGAGTATCGAAGTATAACCGCACAATATTATTATTATTATTATTGTCACAAAATCAACCTAAGCGATCACTTCGGGGAATTTCTGTCTTACGTCATCCTAACCATCTCTTACTTGCGGGAGTGAACAATAGAAACGTCATCATTACGCAAATATTCTGTGAGGCCCATGATCAAGCAAAGCGAGATTTTTTTCTTCTTATGCTGACTGTATGTTTCAACTGTAAGTATTTTTCCATATAAACGGGCGAGCTGCTGGGATTCCTCCTCGGGATTTCGCCTCCCCCTGTGGAGGGGGCAATAATAGGCTGAAGTGCATTGCAAACTGATCCAACTTGGGCGAAATAAATGCATGAAAAAGTATTTCAGATTCATCTTGATAGAAACTGTTCAGTGTATTTTTTGTTATATTCCGTAAGTGAAAGAAGGCTATTTTGCAGAACATACCTCTCGAAGTTGATATTATTAAAAAATTACACCTATATTTTTAGGGTTACAAAATGAGACTTTGATGTACTCTCTAGCCACGAGAACACCCTCAATGGCTTGGAGGGCTTAAGCTTTTCGCTTTGGTTCAATCCCCAGTAGTTCTATTTACTTTTTCCCTATTCAGCTTGAACACATGTGATTGCAAGCATCCATGCATCTACATTTCTTTTATATAAGACTCAATTGCTCGCACTTAGGCTGCCTGATCCTAAAGCTGGAAAGAGCAATGTAGTTGCCCATTGTATCAGAATGAAAATGATATAGCAAATGATAACTTATGTTTAAAAACTTGCTATTTATCGTCAGAGTGAACGTAGTCCTGAATAGGACTGTCGAAATTTGCCTAACAATACACGACTGTGACTTTTTGATGCAATCAGTTTTTGAAAGCTTTTGACCTAGAATTTTAAGGGATTTGTCGGGGAATTTTCTGCTTACTTTTTTTTTCACACACCAATCAAGTAAACAGAAGTCTCTTATCTTATTTCAGTGAATATATTAGAACTGTTGAAATAAATTACATACTTCTCTTCTCATTCTCCCTCAAGAAGACCCACGAAGGCTAGGCAATTTTGACTTAGGTCTTGTTTACATGGAGGGTAGCTTTTGGAGGGTAACCCTCGCGTTACCCTCCTTGCGTAAACTGAGGGTTGAGTGTGGGGGTAGTAATCCTTTGATCCGCTTACTTCCTGCTGATAATAGGACCTCGAAGAAGTTAAGTCTATTAAACAACCCGACGGGCAAAAAGGTCAAACAAGCTCATATTAGTGTACCAGAGCAAGTTGGGGATATTTATGTCCTTAAATCTTTAATAATATCAAAAAATTGCCTGACAGAGTTAATTAAACAGAACTTATATCTCCAAGGGATCTTGCAGCAACTGGAAGGACATTTTCGTAGAATCTAGAAATCGTTTAGGTTTTGTAACGAAAGGAGAATAACTTGAGTCACGTTTACCTGCTCGTCAGGGCAGAGAGCCTAAACCAAAACAGGGGGTTTAAAAAGTCTTGAACTCAACCAGCCCCCTAGCCTCCCACGCAGACGTTCTTAGGGGTTTGTCACGCGTTCGAACGCGTGACGAACCCCCAAAAACGTCCGCGTGAGAGGCTACCAGCAACCATGTTGAGAACTTTTTTTAAGAAGAAAGCTCAAGAACCAGGTGAATCTATCTCTTCGGCTTTACAGATATCTTATGTCCTCAAACATCAAGAGATTTTATATCAAAAGGAAAAACATGCGTGTAAAATCCAAAGTAAAATATAACCCAGCTGGTAATAGATGCCTTTGCCGCTTTCCTTTTTCCAAAACCATACAAGCCAAGCCATACAAGCTCGGGTCCCACCATAATGAATAAAGGTTATTACAGTTGTAAAACAGGGAGCTCGTTTAAATCTGAATCGGGTTTCGACAGTTATGGATAAGTAATGCGTAACAAATCAGATAATATTGATTCACTAACAAGTTGTACACGCGCCGGGATATAGAGTGGGTCACGTGTTAGACAGTAAACAAATTATGGGAAACAATACTTTTATTTCAAACAACATAAAAAAAAATTACCAAGAATCATTTCATAATATTACGACTTCCTCGAGAGTCAGAAACGCGCTAATACGGCCTCGACATTAGTGATATCAGTCCGGTTACCAACGTGAACCATTGTCCCATTACATGACTTTTACCACGAACACGCTTCAAGTCACTAAACTTAAACTTTTCGCCTTTCAAAACACAGCTTTTCGGGGATTCTATAAAAAATGACTTTAGAGAATTTATTCAAAGCTTATTTACTTCCTTATTTACGACAATAATAGAGCTTTTGGTACGAATGAATGTGCAACCTGTGACGTCAGATGCTGGGCCGTGTTATTATAGTCCCTGGCATGGCACGTTATTTCGCGACGTCTAAATTTAGTGACTATGACGCATTTTGATTCAGTGATTTCTGGGAAAATCACAAATTTACTTACAAAGTGTCGGCAAATTTCATTTCTTAAAGTACATTTCGACATTTTTTTTTTCCAACAAACGACATTGTATTTATGTGCAAAAGATAAGGTTTCACAGTATACTGTATTTTCCCCGCAAATAGCTATATAAGCTATAAATCTAGGCGGGACAAAACATTACAAAAAGGCTATATTACGTGCAACTTGTCATCCTTTGGCAGACGTTTGTCTCTGATCTCGAAGCCTCTTCTCAGGCTTTTAAAGATTTGAAGTTTTATTCCAACTATTTTTGTGTGCGTGTTTGTTTGGTTGTTTTTTTTGGCAGGAAGCACAGTAACTAATTATAAACGTTTGTTTTCTCCATCGAATCAAGGGATAACGTGTTCAGGAAGAAACCCTCTTTCTCTTGAACTTCCAAGGGAAGAAAAAGCAGTCAATTCAACGGAGGCCAAAATATATGCGAGTTAAAATTAATTGAAAATTGACTCAAGGGAAAGTGAAATAAGTTCGAGTTATCCGGGAGTTCTGAACAAGTTTTACGGTACTTAAGCTCTTATACATACCTTTAAATCATCTGTGGCCATTTCTTATTAGGATAAGTGTTGAATGCATATATACTTCTCAGCGAGTATCCGATAACTGACTGGACCCATCTGATACGGAGACTATAAGTTTTGAAAGTCGCTTCCAGTCCAGTCTTCGGAAGCCGGATGAGCGGTTCAATTCCACGTAAAAAAGGAATGCTCGTGCTTTAAATCATGAAGTGGAGAGCATTTTCAGTTGTTCCCACATTCTTCTTACAATTTTGTACACTAAACTAGTGAGCAGCACTCTCCTACGCGACTCGTCTAACTAACGTAGACTTCTTCTTCTTACATTCAATCACTAAACTCCTGTATTCAAGCCATAATATGACTAAAAATAATGATGGTCTCAAGCATTGAAGGTTTGGCCGGATTTACGAAAGGGAACAGGCGCAGCTGTTAATTTTTTTTGCAAGGCGTGATAACATTTTGGGGCCACGGTTTCAGCTAAAACGCGAAGGAGAATAAACAAGTTTTACATCGACTGTTCGCAGAGTGTAGACTGCTTGCAGTCCGCCTTTTCTCTTAAAATCCGTTTAGTTCTTGATCTCATCCAGAGCGATTGCAAACCACGATGTTGTGATATAGACGAGACGAGAAAAGACGGTCTCTTATTTTTTCTTCTCGGGCTTACGCCCTCGTTTCTCGCAGCAAGCGGCTTCGCCGCTCGCGTGCTTAGGTTTTGCATGCAGTAACTCTGCAAAGAAAAATAAGATACTGCTCGCAGTCTACGCAGAGTGCTGCTCACTAGACTAGTTTAGCATAAAAAATTGTACTTCGACAAAAAGTGACCTCTACTTATTTGACACTGTTTTTTCTAGCTAAGAGCCTGCTAACATAATATTGGTTTCAGCAATAAATACCTAAACTGCTATCCAACATATTTTTAATTTATCCATCTGGTGAAAAAAGTAAATTAATGAAGTTTTGAAAAAAAAAAAGGAAATATAGAACTTTGTAGTAAAATTCAAAAAAAGGATTTCTGGCAAAATAAATAAAAAATAGAAAGTCAATATAGTCCGGCGGATAAGTGCCATTTGACACGTCAATTGTGCACTTAATGATAAAAGCATGAAACTTGGCACACTAATACTATATTTTGGGGAACATTTTAAAGATTATAGGCAATGGATATGACCTTCCGGGGCGGGGGGGAGGGGGGGGGGGGGGGCTAAGGGCATTTTAAAAATGGCCGCCAGCGGAAATCTTTAGTATGACAGAATGATGCAAAATTACTTACAAGTAAGATGAATAAATATTTTTAATGCTGTACGTTTATTAAAAAGACCAAAGCCTTTCAAATTTTATCGGAATTGAAATATTTAATTGTTAAATATTCCCTTGGACAAGTTGAGCTGATCTAGTTTTTCTTTTGTCTAATGCGATTTATTATTTTTGAAGCTAATAAAAAACCAGTAAAAATTTCCAAAACGAATTTTCTTCAACTTATTGCTATAGATTGTTTTGAAGCCCTTTTTCTATTCCGGTGATAACCCCCCTCGGATATAAACCCCTCCGTTTATAAGCCTTCCAAAACCCCCTTACGAAGATGCATAAGCCTAGGGTTTACAAGCTTAAGCGGCAGTTGACGGTTATCATTTAAAATTTAAAACTAGGGAAATAGGGCATGGTAAAGAGTAGTTTAAACACCTATTACACCCTATTAGCTTATATTCGTCGTTTGTCGTTTATCTCATTTTTCTATTCTCATTTCTATATTTTAACATCACTGTTAGCCTGCGAACGCAGCCTAGTATATTTCCGGTCGTCGGTTCGTCTCCACCCGAAAAAGTGATGAGGCTTCTCATCTGCGCATGCAGGCTACCGCAAAGTTAGCTCTGTCCAAGAGAGTTAATTTGCCAGAAACCGTCAGTTTCCTTTCATTTTCTCTTGAAAGAGCGCTGCCAGTTTCTCGTCCATTGCATTCTTTATGTCCTCTTCTGTAGGAAAGAAACGCGAACCCCATTCTTTTAGCTTCTTGGTAGCTTTCTCTCCTATTAACTTCAAATCACTGGCCTTAACCTTTAGCAATTGCGGTAATCCTTTTAATAATACCGCTTTGGCATCCTCTACGTCTTTTTGTGCTGATTTCAACTGCTCCTCTCTCAGCTTTTCCATCAGTCGTGTGGTAGGTATCGCTAACGAAGGCTCCAATCCTTTCTTGGCACTCTCGAAGAAGACATTCACCACTTCATAAAATGCCTCATCGAGACAAAGATCTTGAACCTCTTGCCTTACAAATGTGTTGAATTCTTTGTCTTCCAGTGCTTTGTGACCTTTGCTTTCACTACTGTCGAGAAACCACAACGCACAGAGATTTCGTGCAAGAATTGACTGGTAGGCATATAATGCCACATTTATCAGCGTTTCAATGTCATCCCGCTCCGTGGAGGAAATTTGTTGTAAACTTGCTACAACATTTTTGCACCTGCCGACAAAGATTGAGCCTATAGCACTTGAAAGCTGCTTGCGATCTTCTTCCGCGAGGTTTTTGTCTTCCATTTTAGCGAAATGCTCTTCTAACTGCAAACCAACATTTTTAAGATAGGTTTGGGAATGAAAAGGTGGGATCTGGAGCTTTCGTAACATGTTGAATGTCTTTGACACTATATTACATCTAACTTCAGCGACTTGAACAGCAGCTTCTTTCAGTCCAGATGGGTCTTCGTACATCAAGAGATTACTTTGTGGCATGAAGTAATGCGGCAAATGACGCGACTCCAAGCACTCTTGAAGGCGATCCAACATGAATAGCAGACAGTTTGCGGAGTTTTCCTCCCTCCAGAAAACTTCACCTCTCTTCTCACACTCCCAAAACAATAGGTTCTTCAAGTAGTACGTTGAAATCACTTCAGGAAAATAAAATTTCTTTATCATCTTTAGCAAAACCATTACATGACGTTGCACGGGTGACACACTTTTCCCGAGTTTATTTTCGCCCAAGGAAAATGAGGTACGCCATTCGGTTTCATCCATCATCCACTTGTCGCTGCTGTCTTCCGTCGCACTGGGTAATAAAGAGTTGGCCAGTGTGGCCTCCGGGTTTCGACAGTAATTGAATACATCAACGGGCTCTTTAAGTCGATTTCCCCTACCAACGGGAGCTAAATGGCAACCGGATTCAAATATTTCCTGGACCAGTTCAGATGAAGGCCAGCCACTTGGGCGCGGTCGGACCAACCATTCCATCGCTGGCTCGGGCCAAGCATCCGGGTACTTGAAAACAGCGGCGTCATCCGCCTCGTCATTTACAAACCCACCACTTTGAAGTTTACGTACAGGTCCGTGGAGACTGCAGGACCACTTGCCACTTTCTCCGTAAAATGACTTTTCAGCCTTTACCAATGCATGATTAGCTGGAGGAACAGAAATGCCCGGTTGAGGTAAGAAACATTTCTATAGCGAGGGCAAAGATCTTTCCATTCACTTGTTAGCCTTAGCTTCACGTACCTCGGATCGTCTTTTGCATGTTCTGTAGTGAAGATAGGTGTGATCTTGTTATCATCGTTTTCTACAAAGGGGTCATTTTCTGTCATCCTATCAGAATCTGGCCGCCAGTGCTCCTTAAAACCAAGTTTAGTGTTTTGATCAAGATTACTTTTCATGAGAAAAGCCTGAGGTATGCAAAATCCTTCAACTCGACTTCCGGCATCTTTAACGCGTTCACTTGGACTGGTCAGAGATTCTGGATCTGCACGCTTTACTTTGCTGTCTGTTTGCCAATAAATCCAATCTGCATACACGTACTCCACTGGAAACATGCAGTTGATGAGTATTGAAAAGGGCTGAAGCCATATATTTGATTTCTCATCAAAGCCAAGCGAAAGCTCCTAGTAAGGGAAAGAGAACCACTTTTAGGTTATTAATCTATTCGTCCCCCCTACATATATGCCTCTAAACAAAATCGCTTGAACGGGAAGTGGGTTGTTTTTACACGGCAAATTCGAAAGTGAAAGTCACTGCATGAGCTAACATTCAGCAAATATTGAATGAGGCTGATTATGATGTGAAGAATGCTGCAGATTGAGAGGGAAGCTGGTAAATATCCAGATCCACATGTTTTCTTGAAAAAATACTTTTTAGAAAGTCGATGAATTACCTCTTTCAAATATGGCTGGTTATGAAGAATTAGCGGGGGGATTGAGGCCAATCAGAAACGGCGAAATATTTTGAATGATAACCGAGATTGAGTGAACCAATCAGAATGCTAGAAATGCTTTAGAAGGCCGGCGGGAGTACTCCCTATGACGGGCTATACGGGAAGGCTCCGCCCGGAAGGGGTACCTTTTCCAGGCTTCAGGTATATGAAAGGGTTGGGATTTCACTAGTTGAAGTATAATTTGGGTCTGTGAAAGGGCCCCCCTAACAGATGAATTTTACAGCTTCATAAAGTCCACAAAACGTTCTATTTTTGTGATCGATTCCTATTTAAATGACAAAGCATTTATAGCAGTTAAAAGGGATTCAAAGTTCTCAACAAGGTGTGAGAAAGAGGTTCCATTTGTCAATAGAAGTTATACGAAAGGGGGACCTTTTTCGTGAAAAAATGGTGTATAAAATGGTAAGGCGTTGGACCTCGGGACAAATACATTTGTTGAGTATCCCTCCCCCGAGGTCAAATTGCTGTGATAGATGGAAATAGAAAGGTAAACAGTTCGGGAGTATGCCAGTTTTGGAAGAAGCGATGACGTCATGATTCCATTGTTCTGCTAAAAATACGTAAAAATGGGAAAAAATAATCGCCAAAAACAAGGGAGCTTTATTCAAAGCCTGTTCCAGGTCCACTCGTTCAATATCCGGGACTTCCGAGCTAGCAGTGCTGATGAAGAAGCCTTTTCCTTGCTTTTTGAATGTCAAGAGCAGTTTCGTGCCACATTACGATAGTTAAAATCGACAGTTATCAAACGGCGTTCGAAGACGTCACCGCCATATTGACGGGCATCGAATGTAAGTACATATCTTTATGTGTAGTTTTCAGTATCTTGCCGAATTTTTACGAAATCAAGACTAATTTTCCTCAAAACTACAACGTGTAAGGTGTGTTCAGGCAAAGTTTCATCGATGGTAACAACCTAGTAAAAATGGTAACCACACATTGAAAATTGCCAACGGACAGGAAGGGTTACTATATTGATGGTTATGCCTTAGTCTGTCCATGTATTTTTAGTTATAAGCGATCAAGTCTGTTTTTGGTTGTGTTCACCGGCAATGCATGCGACTCTGATCTAGAAATCACTTTATTGATCCAGATCATGTGTGTGGAATGAGTTTTAAATCAGTGTGAGTAGGTTCTTATATTGATTTCTTATATTTTGATCAGGATGTTCGTCCAAAATGTAGACAAACATCTGGACATATTACAAACATGTTGTCGCGTTTTTGCCAAAAAGCTGGGAAAAGGATTCGTTCAACGAGGAAGACAAATGTTAAATGTCTTCAGAACGACATATTTGTGCTCTGAGGGCAAAATGTTGCTTTAGATTCGCCTCATGTTACTCTGTAATAAAAAATTTAATGTCCAAATTCAACCCTACCTCAGTAAAATCAAACATGTGTTTTTGTTTCTTTGTAGTGTGGTCACAGGCTTACCTACTTGTGAGTGGAAGCTCACACTCAATGACCATTCAACCATAGAAGAGACTGTGGCCCTTATTCAAGGGGCTTTAAAGGAGATAGATGAGGAAGGAGTCATGGAAGTGGAGGCTTGTGAAGATTTTCTCCACATAATGTTCAATCCCCTGCGTCAAAATATTGTTTATACTTTACAAACGCCAAATACATAATATGTTCAGTCCCTGTGCTATGCAAAGGTCAATCTGAAACAGGAAAAATGCATGCCACACTCTCCCCCATCAATACCTTTGCATGAGCAATAAGCCCACATTTTATGTCATAATATTGAATATGTTTGTATTTGAATAAATCCTAAATTATTGAGATTCTCTCGATGAAAAAGCATCTATATTAATGTATCGTCTTCAACAAATCATCCTCCCTAATAAATAATACATGAGAGACATCTCACAAGATAACTATTGACAACCTATGTCAGCTGCTACTGTCTTCATTATATCAATTAAGCTTTGGTTTTTGGTTTTCATGTCCAAGAAGGTGTTAAAAAAAACAAGATTTTGAGATATAAGAGTGTGTATAATATGCGAGACAGCGAGTCATGCAGGTCAGATACGACTCATTGAAAACAATACATAAAAATCAAAAACAGTAATCTGGTAATACCAAAAGAATTAACTCAAAGTTAACCATGGTAAATAAGTGTTTAACCCTAAACAGCACTTAATCATAACCCTAACCCCAACCTAAACCCTAATCAGTAAAAAGAATGCTTAACCGTAATCTGTAAAATTTGAAGTTTTTACTTGTTTTTACTTTATTTTTGCCGATGGTCTGCGTGACTTGCATAGCTCCCTTACTCGTAGTTTATGTCAGGACCAGAAATAAAAGGTTTATTTCCAAAAAACAAAATGTAACAATAAAATTAATAACTTTTATAATTGTATCTTTACTCTGATGTGTGAGCTTTGTTTTCTTGAAAGTGCTGTTCAATAGAACCAGGGAGAACTATGAAAAAGAACTTGGGAAAACTTATGTTGTGTCCATGCCAAGTGCAGCAATCATTATTATTTTGGGCCAAACCTTGTCTAATAGAATTGTTTGAGGGTCCCCCACAGAAGACTTGGAGAAAAGTGCTCCTCAAAGTTACAATGCCTTTGGTTTGAAGGCAACCCCAGAGTTAAAAACAATAATTTAGTATTATTCGGATATACATCAAATCTCATATAAGAGGATATTTCATAACAACCCATAACCCTGTTGATATCTGACCTCTGGTCAAATCCGGTGGGCTACAAGACTATAGTATCCCATTTTAATCAATATATCCAAAAACAACAGGCATTCTTAGTTTTCCAATATGTATATTAAATTCTAAAGAGTCTCTTGCATTTGTTAAGCTTGAGCAAATAATCAGTGAACTTCAGACAGTGGAATCATTGAAAGCAGTAGGTTTTTTTGAAGCGGGCAAAGAAAAAATGATAAGGGATGATAAGCAAGATTTTCACTTTGTGGGTTTTCAAGAAGAAAACGCGGACACGATACCCTCAGAAATTAATCCCTTGTTTACCTGTTGTATACCTGGACGGAACTGCTTCAGGACATACACCAACAGAACATCATATTCGAAAAAACAGATATTTTACTCACAAATGACTCGCTTGTACCAAAACAATAACCTGAATTACAGCCGTCTTCTCCGGCCAGTCGCTCACTCCCCGAGAGGGAAACAGAAGGAACGGGAAAAATTACAGTAAAACTTACTCTTTGCAAACATAAGGAAATAAATTATAGAACAACTCACTTTTTTTGTTGTTTCCAAAGCATTCTTTTTTCTTATAATATGAAAAATTAATGAAAGAAATAGGCACAAACTTGTTAGCGTGCTTACCTATTTTCGATGTACTGATTACATACGTAGTGAGTACGACGTGCCTACAAAGCGCGCAATATTGAATAAGCGAAGAACTATAGCGCAAGAATGATTACACATATCACTGTGACGTCACAGTAATATGTGTTGCCCGTAATATACGTGTTCCTCCCTTACACATTTCCCTTGTGGAATGTGCCTTACACATATCTCTAGTAGAATGAGTTTTCCCTACCCAGGGACAATTCCTGGTGATATGCGTTCCTCTACCCAGGATACACATTTCACTTCTCTTGCCCGGGAAACACATTTCACTGGTGATATTTGTTCCCCTACCCGGGAATACATATCCCTAGTGGAATGTGTTTTTCCTACCCGGGAACAATTCCTAGAGATATAAGAATCCCGAATCCCAGGTTCCAAAGAGGCCAAATCCCGAATTCCGAAAAACCTATTGGGGACCCTCAAACATCGTCTCCAACATTTACATTAATATTAGCCCTACTTACATTGTCACTGACTATGTAACGAGTTGAAACACCGAGGTCTCACAAAACTTCGCGTTAGTAATAAATCTTTATATGGAAGTTTATAAACCTCAAGCTACAGTTCTCATGACATGTTCTAAGGCGTTCAACAAGTGGCGGCGTGTGGCGCGAAATAGTGATCTGTTTTACGGTCCTCCTTATACAATATCGTGAAAAGGCAGCCCAGTAATAATTAAAATAAACACGGAAGGAAGCCGCGAATCGAAATCTAGTTAAATCTGTCAGTAAATTATGGCCTACGTACTCATTTGCCGGTACTCGTGTTAGTTAAGAAAACTGCAACAAGAGCAGAGCTCTTTTTCGCACTTTCTTAACGATCCTGCGAAACTATTGAACCAGTGTGCGAAACGTTTGCCTATGTGAGCCTGCGTGCAAGCTCTGCGGGGCGCTGGCTAGAATAGCTTAACACTGGTACAAGACATCATACAGCTAAAGCTCTTGTGAGTCTCGTAAATCGTAAACGACTATCAGTGTATTTGTAAAAGTGCTCACAACTACAGCTGGTCGTGATGAGCTCTTGTAAGCGACCATGTGATATCAAACTAATATGAGAGTGGTCGCTTACGACAGATTTCAAAAGAATGCTTTGTATGTCAATGTGTTTAAACCAGCGGCTTCTTAACAAGAGTATTTAATAGTTTTACCTTATCTTGCTAAGTTAACTGTACTCGCGTCCGTAAAAGGTTACTTTGTTTTAGTCAGTTTTGTACTATTCTATATTTTATCGAGAAAAATCCTTTAATGCAAGCGTTAACTGCGATACAATCACTTACAAGTTATTTTCCTTGATTTTTAAGATTATCACTAAGGAAAAGACCAGCTAGTGCTTCACTAAAGTGGTCGAGGTCGCAGTAGTTACAGAGTTTAAGTCGCAATTCAATTATGTACAAACGGTTTTCACAGTGCTAAACGTAAATAAAGTCGGTAGCTTACGAGAGTGGGCGCAAGGAAAGCTTCTACTGTATTTCAAAACTACCAGAGTATTCATTCGGATTTATGATTTACGTAAACTTATAGATGTAAACTGTGATCGAGTTCATTCCGAACGGGTAGCCTCCCTTACAGAGGAATTAAAGCCCTAAGAATTTCTGCAAGGAAGGGTAATGTGCGGAACTATCTAATCTATAGAGAATGTGTGGCAACATCCGAAAATGAAGGTATAAAATACACAGCAGCCATACTTACCATTTCGGCCATCTCGCAAGGTGTTAGTTCCGCATAGTTCCCGTGAACATTTTCGTCCCGAAAAGCCACTCGGCTCAACGGAAAGTAGATCGACCTTAGGGAGATTTTGTGAGCCCGCAAGAACGGACTTTAAGATAAAGTTACAATTAATCCTGATAATTATTAGTATAATTATATGGAGGCCCGTTCTGGTCAAAATGACAATAAAATTCCACCACACTGAGTCAATTTTAATCCCACTGCATCAAATATTATGGACCTGTTGCATATTTTTGTCAACAATAAACAATACCTTTTTCAGCGTGTTAGTAATTATTTTTAGCAACATGAGTTATTTTTGTTTTAAGTATACGAATACTTCGAATATATTATTTTTCTAATGTGTATTGAGAACTATTTTTTCATTGGGCCGAGAATTATTTTTTGCAGTATCGCGGTATTGTAGACCAAAAAATAAATTTGCGATACCGCGAAAAATAATTCTCGGGCCCAAGTAAAAACTAATTCAAGATACACATTAGAAAAATAATTCCAAGTGCCACTGAAAAATAATTCATGGCATGAATGAAAAAAGTATTCCTTTAATTAAAACAAAAATAACGCTTGTTGCTAAAAGTAATTACTAACACGCTGAAAAAAGTATTGTTTAGTGATGAAAAAAATACACAACATGTCCATAATATTTGCTGCAGTTGGATTAAAATTGACTTGCGGTGCAATTTTATTGTCATGATTTTGACCAGAACGGGCCGTCATATAATTATATTGATGATTATCGAAAATAGAGTGCTATGATTGGCTAGGAGCTTCGCGTCATCCCGCTATAAGCACCTCGCGGTGATTATAACATTGAAGGCTAGCAGTTTTCAAAGTGGCAGCAAGATTTGTTGATGTTTCGGTGTCGGAAATTGATCAATAATTTTATTTTCTCGAACAATCATCAATCTAATTATACTAAAACAATTAGTCGCTTCAGGCGACGTGAACATCGACATATAGAGATAATAATCCAAAAAAACAAAACAAAAACAAAAACAATGATCAATGAAGTCATTAGTGTCATCGATATGATTTGATAACAAATTATTACGTAAATCATTACATAATGAGATAAATTTTAACAAATGTGAATTTAGAGAACAATTTTCTGAATTCATCAGTTTAATTATTAATTCTGTGCAAGATAGCTGATTAAAATTGACAAAATGTTTTCCTTGGGATTGAATACTCTGGACAGTGCAAGAGAAATCATTATTTAAACACCAGTGAAATACCAGGTGAGCTTTCGTGCGAAAACATGATATCTTCACAAGTGAAAATATCACGGTTGCTGTGGCTACATGGTAAATCGCGCCTTTCGTCAATGACGTGTTTCGGGAAGGTAAATATTCCCTGGGATAAGCTATGCCAACATTTATAAAGCATTTGAAATTATTTGATGGTACTCTTTTTACCTTGTATCTCTTTAACTCTAGGTTACTGAAATACCGTAGGCAGCCGCTTTTAAGCGCCCCCCTACTAATGAACCCCCCGGGGATAGGCCCATCTACCTGTAAACAAAAAAAATACCCGGATTATGAGCACCCCCCCCCCCCAACTTCCCCTCCTAGTATATTTAGCCCCCAAGCAAGCTTTTCTTTCTCGAATTCAATTTATTATGAGGTTTCAAGAGATTATAAAGCTTTGTCCTCTCTTGGGCGTTTTGACCCTTAATTAAAAACCTGTACATGTTTGTTTCGAAGCGCTTTTTCTATTCCAATTATGAGTAAGCCCCCCCGTTTATAATCCCCCCTAAAACCCCTTACGAAGATGTGTAAGTCCAGGTGTTATAAGCTCAAGCGGCAGTTGACGGTATGCATGGTTAAAATCGTTTAAAACTAGGGAAACAGGGCATGGTTATGAGCAGTTTAAACACCTGTTAAACAGGAGGAATTCGATGTCGTCGTCTGTCGTTTATCTAATTTTTCGATAACTATTTCTACATTTTAACAGCACTGTTAGCCTTAGCCTTCGTAGCATGGCGGTTTTGGTTGGGCGTGCGTTTTTGCGGCTTCGCCGCTCAGTAGTTCTCCCGACAAAACCGCCATGCTACGCAGGCTATGTTAGCCTGCGCACGCAGCCTAGCATATTCCGGTCGTCGCTTCCCTCCACCCGAAAAAGGCGTCGTATCTACGCATGCGGGCTACAACAGAGTTAGCTCTGTCGAAGAGAGTTTATTTGGCCGACATCGTCAGTTTCCTTTCATTTTCTCTTGAAAGAGCGCTGCAAGTTCCTCGTCCATTGCATTCTTTATGTCCTCTTGTGTGGGAAAGAAACCCTCTCCCCTTTGTTTTAGCTTCTTGGTAGCTTTCTCTGCAATTAACTTCAAATCACTGGTCTTTAGCCATTGCGACACTCCTTTTAATAATTCCGCTTTGGCTTCCTCTACTTGTTTTTGTGCTGATTTCAACTCTTCCTCTCTCAGCTTCTCCATCATTCGTGTGGTAGGTATCGCTAAAGAAGGCTCCAATCCTTTCTTGGCCCTCTCGAAGAAGACATTCACCACTGCATAAAATGCGTCATTCAAGCAAAGATCTTGAACCTCCTGCCTTACAAATGTGTTGAATTCTTCGTCTTCCAGTGCTTTGTGATTTTTGCTTTCACTACTGTCGAGAAACCACAACGCACAGAGATTTCGTGCAAGAATTGACTGGTAGGCATATAATGACACATTTATCAGCGTTTCAATGTCATCCCGCTCCATAGAGAGAATCCGTTGTAAACTTGTTACAACATCTTTGCACTTGCCGACAAAGATTGAGCGTATAGCACTTGAAAGCTGCTTCCGATCTTCTTCCGCGAGGTTTTTGTCTTCCATTTTAGCGAAATGCTCTTCTAACTGCAAACCAACATTTTTAAGATAGGTTTGAGACTGAAAAGTTAGGAACTGGAGCTTTCGTAACAAGTTGAATGTCTTTGGCAGTATATTACATCTAACTTCAGCGACTTGAACAGCAGCTTCTTTCAGTCTAGACGGGTCTTCGTACATCAAGAGATTACTTTGTGGCATAAAGTAATGCGCCAAATGACACGACTCCAAGCACTCTTGAAGGCGATCCAACATGAACAGCAGACAGTTTGCGCAGTTTTCCTCCCTCCAGAAAACTTCACCTCTCTTCTCACACTCCCAAAACAATAGGTTCTTCAAGTAGTACGTTGAAATCACCTCAGGAAAGTAAAATTTATTTAACATCTTTAGCAAAACCATTACATGACGTTGCACGGGTGACACACTTTTCCCGAGTTTATTTTCGCCCAAGGAAAATGAGGTACGCCATTCGGTTTCATCCATCACCCACTTGTCGCTGCTGTCTTCCGTCGCACTGGGTAATAAAGAGTTGGCCAGTGTGGCCTCCGGGTTTCGACAGTAATTGAATACATCAACGGGCTCCTCAAGTCGTTTTCCCCTACCAACGGGAGCTAAATGGCAACCGGATTCGAATATTTCCTGGACCAGTTCAGATGAAGGCCAGCCACTTGGGCGCGGTCGAACCAACCATTCCATCGCTGGCTCGGGCCAAGCATCCGGGTACTTGAAAACAGCGGCGTCATCCTCCTCGAAGTTTACAAACCCACCACCTTGAAGTTTACGTACAGGCCCGTGGAGACTGTAGGACCACTTGCCACTTTCTCCGTCAAATGTCTTTTCACTCTTAATGCCAGCCATGGCATGATCAGCTGAAGGCAACAGAAATGCATGGTGGAGGTAAGAAACATTTCTATAGCGAGGGCGATGATCCTTCCATTCACTTGTTAGCCTTAGCTTCACGTACCTCGGATCGTCTTTTGCATGTTCCGTGATGAAGATAGGTATGATCTTGTTATCATCGTTCTCTACAAAGGGGTCATTTTCTGTCATCCCATCAAAGTCTGGCTGCCAGTGCTCCTTAAAATCAAGTTTAGTGTTTTGATCAATATTACTTTTCGTGAAAAGAACCCGAGGTATGCAAAATCCTTCAACTCGACTTCCGGCATCTTTAACGCGTTCACTTGGACTTGTCAGAGATTCTGGATCTGCACGCTTTACTTTGCTGGCTGTTTGCCAATAAATCCAATCCGCATACACGTACTCCACTGGAAACATGCAGTTAATGAGTACTGAAAAGGGCTGAAGCCATATATTTGATTTCTCATCAAAGCCAAGCGAAAGCTCCTAGTAAGGGAAAGAGAACCACTTTTAGGTTATAAATCTGTTCGTCTCCCTACATGCCTCTAAATAAAATCGGGGATAAAATGTTTGAAACGTTATCTGTACATTACCTTATAATCACTTATTTTCGCGAATTTGGAATAGAAATATTTTGCCGCACTTAAATTCAGTCGCGATTTTGTCACATCACCGTTTTTGAAGGTAACAAAAATTCGCGAATCAAGTACAATGGCGCTCCTTTTTTAAACTTCCATTTCTGGACTATGATTTTATTTAACCATAATGGAATAAAAACGAAACAAGCAACTGGTTGAAATTAAATGCTCAACAATGTCAGCAACATAACATCTTTTAAAAGTACACCGATATAAGCAACGGAGGCACTATTTAACTCGATGGGGCTGCCAATTAGCTTTTAGATAAGGATCTCCTGAATATTTTCAAATGGATTATCAGGCGATAAGGTTGTCTTTCCTTGACCAAGTTCGGATATTCCCGCTTTGCTCTATCCTCTTGCAATGTGCCGCTTTCCCATACTGCCTGTCAAGTGGTTGAAAAGGCATACCAGCCTGGCCCCAGTTCAGTGTTTAAAAGGTGGATGGCGCTATCCACTGGATAAATCACCATCCAGCAGATAATGCAATAAGTTTTCGAAATACTTACCCATCGGATAGCGATTTATCCGGTGGATAGCGCTATCCAACTTTTGAACAACTGGGACCAGGTGGCTTGTAAGACCTTGTTATTGCTTCAGCACAGATAGCCTTAAATCGACCTCAATGTCATCATTGCTGTTTCCCGCCTCCATCTGTTCCGGAACTTCGGCCGAATACCAAGATGTAAACATATCTGCACTTAACTGAAATTTCAACCCTCCTATTCATATTGTGGAGGTGTGTTCGAGCAACTCGCTCGCTACACGATGAGGAACCAGGAATCTGATTTACATCTTGGCCTTTATTCCTATTTGACTTCTGCTAACAATCTTAATCTTCCTACTCTTCTAACTCTTTTCTACTTTTCTACTCGTCTCTACTTGCTTCTCCTCCCTTAGGTCAAGTATAGTAGCAGATTTTATAGCCAAAGCTGGAGTTGTTTGGGTTACCTGACCGGAAGAGTTTCTATTGTATATCTTATCGCTAACATTGCAACAGGTTTGCTATTGTTAGGGAATAGATTAGCCTACGCACAGCCGCAACTGACAAGTACCAAAGAACGAAGGTCAGCTCTAACACCACAAACACCGACCACCTGTTAAAAACTAACATCTGACAATGCCAAGCGAATAACATTCCTAATATGGCAATAAGTAAATTCGCGAGTTAAGCATAAATTCAAGTACAAGTAGAAACAAAAGATCAAAACAGGAAAACAGCACGTGGACAAAAAGAAGACTCAATGAAACAAAAACTTAACTTGAAAGATAAGATAAGATAGATTCGTCTTACAAATAACTTTTAAAATACTTCACAACAATATGTATACTCCTAGCAGACGGAAAACTTAATTAAGTCTCGCAAAAATAAGTGATAATAAGGTTATTCGCTTGAACTGGAAGTGGGCTGTTTTTACGCGGCCTTACCGAAGGGAACAATTCTCTAAGAAACTATCTAAGTTTCTACTTTCATGTGGTATTCCAGCACCAAACCACCTTTATACAAAGAAATTCTCGGTTCGAAAGGGTTCTTCGTTTTGCGATAGAGGACGCTTGAATTTTCAGGCTTTTGCCGCTGTGACGCGGCATTTAGCTGACGACCAGGAAAGCTCTTATGTGGGTTAAAAACATAACCGATTTTGGAAGATTTTGCTATCTAAACATTTCTTGTATTTAGTCTCGCTTGCGTAAGCAGCGAGACTCATAATCTGCAAGCCGTTTTTCTTCGTATTTAGGACACAAAAAGGAATCATGCTCCCAGGCGTTCCTAGCGGAGACCGTGGAAACTGGGAATAAGAAACTTTGCGAGAACGAAGCCACGGCTGTTTTGCGAAGAAAGCTTAGGAAAGATTAAATTTAGAGCTTTTCCGGAACGGGTCGGTCCACGAATTCTATCGCTTGACCCCGTTAATTACTAATCGAACAAGTGTATGGTTGCCGAAATGTGAAATATTCGATGTCGTGTATGTGCGTTTGATAATTTCCACAAATTGGCAATAAAACTCAAATATATTTGATTTTGTTCAGTACATTCGATAAACTTGTAGCAACATTCGATTACTCGCCTTGATTTGCATTCGATTTTCTTCTACATTTATGAGACAATTCAATCACTGTATTCATTCGATGATTCGAGCAAAACTCATTCGATAATTCAGGCAAAATTCAGTCGATGATTCAAGAAAGACATGATTCATTCGATGATTCAAGCAAAATTCATTCGATGATGCACGTGACCTACCTTCCATATTAGGATAGAAGGCTTGGCTACTGAGCATCGACCATGTACCTGATCACAAAGTGGCAATAACAGAACAGTCGCAAGACTGTTAAGTTTGTTCAAAAGTTATTACCAAGGGAGGAACTACGTGGTCCAGTCCAACGACTCACATTATCCATAGAAAAACAAGCTGGAGTTTAAAAATCATAGCTTTTAGAGCCATCATGACTGAGTCACATCTCAATTCTCCACAGCTGATGTAGCTTCAGTTTAAGCTGCATTCCATTCTTCGAGATTTGGATCTGTAAATCACTTTCCGTGAGAATTTAACATCCTGCTAAAAACGCTAACGAGCTGGGCGCAGCGTGACAAAACATTGCAGGAAACCATCACATTCACGGATTAAAAGAAAATCGCTTATTGGAATATTCAGATCCAGAAGGCACTTTGGAGAAAATTAAACAAACTAAAACCCTTATTCAGCCGCAATGAAGAGCTTTACATTTCAAAAGAGGTCAAATGCTCTTGCATCAGAGGGCAAATCATGCCGACCAGAAACAATAACCGCAGAAAATCAGTATGCGTGTCATGACCTCTGAATATGAAATAAGCGGGAAACTGATCACATTTGCTCGGTCAAAACTTTTTCCTCCAGAGCATAATCTAACCCAGGAGAAAAAATTCAATGGAACAAGCAGCATTCTGGCACGAGGTAAAAGTCGTGTGTAGCCTACCGATCCCCCTTTTTACACTATTTTGTGTACTCAGTAGCCAAGCCTTCTTTCCTAATATGGAAGATAGGTCACGTGTATCATCGAGTGAATTTTGTTGGAATCATCGAATGAATATTGCTCGAATCATCAAATGAATATTGCTCGAATTATCGAATGAATATTGCTTGAATTGTCTTTCACTTCAGTGGTCGAAAAGAAAAAGAAGCAAAACGTCGATCGTGATCGTGACTTTCATTGTATGCAAATGAGTCTTGTGATGAGAATGCGGTTTATTTTCGGCGATGATTGAAATGACACTCCATGTTCTCATCACGTTTTTTTTCGACCTTCGATAAATTAAAGCAAGAAGTGAAAAACCTTCAGCGAGTAAATCCTCTTCCGTGTAGAATTAATCACCTCCTCATTTCTTATCTAGTCTCCAGGCAAGCGAGACTACAGCCCCGTGCAAACGGATACAACGTTGTTGGCCAACAACTCCCAACATTGTTGGATGTTACATGTTGCGTCCGTTTGCACACCCTGTTGCATGTTGTTGGATGTTGTTACGCAAAGTTTGAAACCAGTCAAACTTTTCAGTCAACAACTCCCAACATTCCTTTTGTTCCGTGATCGACGAAACGTAGCGCAACAATGTTGCATCCATTTGCACCGCTCTTCCAACATTGTTGGGGCCCCGCACGCTCATTACGCATGGTTTACAAAGACTTATGAGTGTTAATGATATATGAAATAAATCATATATGAACTGCGGAAATGAAATGAAAATGAAGAAATGATCTTCAGTTTCAAAGACTTATGGGTTGTATCCTTCCCACGATGCACTGCAGGTCTCAACATTGTTGGGTGTTGTTGTATCCGTTTGCACACTACTGCCAACATACACGCAACAACTCTCAACATTCTTGGCGCAACAATGTTGGGAGTTGTTGCGTCCGTTTGCACGAAGCCTAACAGCGGATTTCAAGAGCGTTCTTGTTCTAGAAGTATTTGTACCCTTGAAAGGGACACCGGCATGGCGTCTCCAACAAAGCTTTATAAATTTGGGTACAACGTTTTTCTGAATATCTCGCATATGAAATAGTGCACAGACCTGATTCTGGCAAGGCTTTTTGTATATTTAGACTTTCTGTATTGAATTGTTTGCATTTTTATTTTGGATGTTGTGACAGTGAAAACCGAGAATAAGATAAAAGCGAAAGTAAAAGTCACTGCGTAAGCAGTAAGCAAACATTAAGCAAATATTGAATGAGGCTGATTATGATGTGAAGAATGCTGCAGATTGAGAGAGAAGTTGGAAAATATCCAGATCCTCATATTTTTTTTTGGTACGCCCACGTGGTTTTGGCTGCCTGGCAAAAACCGTCATACATTTTCTTGTAAAAAAACCCCTCGTTAATACGGCCACTCCGTTAATACGGCCAATTTTTTTTTGGCCCAATGGGGCCGTATTAACGGGGTTCCACGTAAATGACAAACACGTACATTTATCCTATCTACAACTAGAGACTAGTGCATAATTCATCATAAACTCCCCGGTTATTACTGTCTTACAAAGTCAATTTTCCGAGGGGGTACTCCCTGTGATGGCCTATACGGGGAGGCTCCGCCCAAAGGGGGTGCCTTCTTCAGGATTCAAGTCTATGTAAGGGTAAGGATTTTACTCACTGAATTACAAAAAAAGGAAGGGAAATCGGTCATTTGGGTCTGTTAAAGGACCTAAAAAGGCTAACAGATGAATTTTATGGCTTTAATAGGTTGAGAAAACGTTCTATTTTTGTGATTGATTCCTATTTAAAAGACAGTGCATTTATAGCATTGAAAAGAGATGAAAAGTTCTAAACAAGGTATGTGAAAGAGGTACCATTTGTCAATAGAAGGTATACGAAAGGGACACCTTCTTCGTGAAAAATGGTATATAAAAGGGTAGGACCTCGGGGCAGATACATTTATTGAGTACCCCTTCCTCCGAGGTCGATTTGTAGTGATAGATGGAAATAGACAGGTAAAGCAAAGAGTCAACAGAGCTTGTTATGCGCATGTGTTGAGACCAGAGGAAAGGTCCTGGGTCACTTCCTGTGCGACCCCTTTTTGTCTCAGGAGCCCATCATTTCTTGATCAACCCAGATCTCATGATGTGACAATGAGCGAGTTGTTACTGAAATTTGCCTGTATAACACTGAACTGCAAAAACTTGGTTGCATGATCAATAATTGACAATTTTGTGATGCAAAACTAGGTAAAAGGACAAATTATGCTAGCAGTGCTTTTTTTTCGAAAAGCAGTGGAAAATTATGCTCCTAATGATGAATTATGCCAAAAATTATGCTAGCACAATCTATAAAAAACCTACATTTACTCCAGTTCCTTGGAAAACACTAACAAATAAACAAACAAATTAACAAGTGGGAACAGGGAAATGATTTGTGTATGTCTTTTTTTACAAGTTTTGAGATCTACGTGAACAAAAATGAAACCTCCAGCAAACCAGGACACTGCCCTTGAATTTGCTGTTGGTTGAAGGTATTAAAAAATTTACATCAGGCATAATAAACAGACAAATTACGATATTTTGTGATAACTGAGTTCAGTATTGACAGGGATCAAATGAATTTCTTTTCAATTCAATAATTTATTCTTTTGACTTTAAACTGTAAATAAAGTTAACCGTTTCAGAACAAAATGTATCCATCAATTAAACTCAGTGACGAATTTTAATAATACTCTTACAGTCTTTAAGGACTTGAAATCCTAATAAAAGAGCAAAGGCAAGAAGGAAAAAAGCATGGTTCCATTTACGCATGAGCAGAATATTATTTCCACGGGGGAACACATATCACTGTGACGTCACAGTAATATATGTGTTCCCCCCTTACACATATCCCTAGTGGAATGAGTTTTCCCTACCCAGGGACAATTCCTCGTGATATGAGTTCCTCTACCCGGGATACACATATTACTAGTGATCGTGTTCTCCTACGCAGGAAACACATTTCAATTTGTGATGTGAGTTCCCCTACCCGGGAACAAATATCACTGGTCAGGAGCCGATTACTTCTGTCACTGGTGATATGTGTTTGCCTTCATGGGAACCACATATCCCTAGTGATGTGTGTTGTCCTACCTGGAAACACATATGACTAGTGTGTTAGTGCTATGTGTTTTCCACATAGGGGAATGCACATCGCTAGTTATATGTGATTCTTTGTAGGGGAAACACATTTTAAACAATAATTATTGGATGAGGTTTTTGTGACATTCGGAATAATCAAGGTCGAGGTATAAGTGTTTTCAGCTGAACCGAAGGCTGAGGCTGATAACACTTACCGAGGCTTTGATTATTCTGGATATCACAAAAACCAAATCTAATAATTGTTTTATTATACATTGTTTTTAAATAAATAACTGCAGATACACTGTCGCATAGAACCAATTTGACATTGCTCTCGAAAATCATGCATTGCACAAATTAGTCAGTTATCTGCTAGCAGATAAAATCACTAACTAATTTGTAGGTTACGCTGATTTCCAAAATTAGCTGTAGGTTCTTAGCCAATGAGAAGACAGATAGCGAGTACAATGTATAATTAACACTAGGTACATGTGTTCGGGGGAACACATATCAATGTGCCATCACAGTAATATGTGATCTCCCTACATATCCCTACCCGAGGAGAATTCCTAGTGATATGTGAATCCCAAATCCTTGGTTCCAAAAAGGCCAAATCCCAGATCCCAAAAAACCTATAGGGACCCTCAAACATCGTCTCCAACATTTAAATTAATATTAGTCCTACTCTCATTGTCATTGAACCACATAACAAGTTGAACTTCGCAGTAGTAATAAAGCTTTCTATAGAAGCTTATAAACCTCAAGTTACAGTTCTGCATAACATGTTCGAGGAGTTCAACTAGTGGAGGCGTGTGGTGCGAAATGGTGAACTGTTTTTCGGTCCCGCTTATACATCGTGAAAAGGCAGGTCAGTAATAATTTGAATACACACAGAAGGCAGCTGCAAATCGAAATCTATTTAAATCTGTCAGTAAATTGTGGCGTATGTACTTAGTTGAGAAAACTGCAACAAGAGCAGAGCTTTTCTTTGCACTTTCTTAACGATCCTGCAAAACGAGTGTGCGAAACTGTTCCCTATGTTAGCCTGCGAGCAAGCCCTCTGGGGCGCTGGCTAGAATAGCTTAACACTGGTACACTGATCATACGGCAAAAGCTCTTGTGAGTCTCGTAAATCATAAACAATTATCTCAGTATATTTATAAGAGATATAACCAGAGCTCAGGTTATGATGAGCTCTGTAATCGACCATGGAAATCAAACTAATGTGAGAGTGGTCGCTTATGACAGATTTCAATAGAAAGCTTTGTATATAAATGTGTTTAAGCCAGTGGCTTCTTAACAAGAGTATTGATTAGTTTTCTATCATTACCTCATCTTGCTAAGTTTACTGTACCCGCGCATGATACAGAAGGTTACTATGTTTTAGTCAGTTTTTTACTATTCTATATATTATCGAGAAAAATCCTTTAATGCAAGTACTAACTGCGATACAATCGCTTACAAGTTTTTTTTCCTTGATTTTTAAGATTATCAAGAAGCAAAAAACCAGCTTGTGCTTCAATGAAGTGGTCGTGGTCGCAAATACATTAGTCGATTCGTCCCATCAGGAGTACCCAACGAACATTTTTCGCAAAATTGATTATACGATGTCGTAAACGCTAGCAAAGTGCTTTTACGTCGACCCATGTTAATATTTAACTTTCCTGGGAAAAAAATACCCGCTCTTCACTGCTAGCCAGCAAGACTTTCAGAAAATAAAAATCCCAGCCAGCAATCATGTTTGACGGTTTTTTGCCAGCCAGCAAGGTTAAAAAAACAAAAATTACGCAATCCCAGCCAGAGTGAAAGGGAATTCGGTGTTTGCCAGCCAGCAGTAGCAGAAGTAAGTTATGAGCTAGCCAGCAAAGTTTCGTTAACACATTGCCAAGAAAAACATGTAAGTCAGTAGGCAAGACCTGTTTTACGTCAAATTTACATAATATACTAGGGTATCTAAAAGATAGTAATGCTGCGGCACATTCTGTTGATACTGGCATTAGTTAGGCAGTGAGACTTAAAAGAATAAAAAATGACATTGAATGTCCTATTTACATGTTGGAAAGTACTAGAATAATTACTATCAGTCTATAGAAAGAACTCGTGGGAACGTTGTTTAGAAAATGATCAAGTGGTTATCAACTCTGGTTTTCCCACAGTAAATTGTAGGAAATAATAGAAATTCAGATCGTTTATCCATATATTTAATATACGGTGCACGATATTTTCTCTGGAAACACAATACTTTTCTTACTGTTTGTTGCACTTTATTAAGTAACAGTTATTTAGCTATATATTTATAGAAAACAACAACACAAAAAACGGGAAAAAAAAAAGAAAGAAGGAACGTACAACTCAGTAGGATTCGAACCCGGCATCTTCGACTCGACGCGACTACACTTAACCACTACACGTAAAAACTTGCAAGAGGTGACAGGCCGCACATCTTCACCGGCGTAAAACCTTTGAAACCTTTTATATATTGCTCCATTGAGGAGACTTCTTTCAGGGATCTTACAGTTTAAAATTTGAACGATGATATCGCTTCTATATAGCGGACCAAGATACGGCTCGGTACAGTTTTTGTTCAGCGAGGGAAAATTGTGTAAGTTGAGCAGGACCTTTAAAATGTTCAACAGACAATTTATTCAGTTCGCGCGTATTCCTGTTGAATTTGTAGCCCGTTTATCAGATATGTCTACTCAAAAATATAATAATTTTTCCATAGCTGCTGTTATCTTAGAGTAACTGCTTTTCATATCTCCGTAAAGTTTAGGTTTACGCGATCTCAGAGAACAATGTTTAGCTGTACACAGCACGTAGTATTTTTAAAAAGATATCCAGATCTGACACTGGTTTTGGGTATTTATCACGTCTAAGCATGATTTAAATACATTATGATGCTGTGTCCTTTGAATGTCGTTTTAAAACTCAATCGCTTTATAAATGTCACTTGTAGTTTTAATATCAGAGGAGAGTATTTTAAAGCTCAATATTTTTCAATACCATTAGCATGTTGCTTTTTTACCAATCAATTGACTGGCTTCTTTGTGCCACTACATAATGTGTGTAGTTAAATATAAGTTACAAACAATCCCTAAAGGACATGCTCGTTAGAGCTAAAATATAAAAAGGTTTACACAAGGTTTCACGCCGGTATAGATGTGCGGCCTGTCACCCCTTGCATTTTCTCATAAAATCCCTAAGGGACATGCTCGTTAGAGCTAAAATATAAAAAGGTTTACACAAGGTTTCACGCCGGTATAGATGTGCGGCCTGTCACCCCTTGCATTTTCTCATTAAAATCCCTAAGGGACATGCTCGTTAGAGCTAAAATATAAAAAGGTTTACACAAGGTTTCACGCCGGTATAGATGTGCGGCCTGTCACCCCTTGCATTTTCTCATCATATTGATGACATGACAAGAAAATGGCTATCTCAAACACCTAATCCACCCAGAATACCAGAGTTCTACACTCTAACGAAAATTCACAAGCCAACCGTTACAGGGAGACCAATTATCTCCGGCTGCGATGGTCCAACAGACAGAATTTCCTCTTTTGTTGATACATTACTGCAACCAATATCAAAAATACAGAAATCATACCTTAAAGATACCACCGACTTCATAAATTTTATTGAAAACACAAAGGTGAAAAAACGAACATTTCTTGTTTCGATGGACGTCACAAGTCTTTACACAAATATACCACAAAACGAGGGCATTGAAATTGTCTGCAAAGCATATGAAAACTTCTACAAAGACAACCCTCCTATTCCTACACATTACCTGAGGGAAATGCTTAGACTAATCCTCAAAGAAAATTCTTTCCAGTTCAATGGAAAACACTACTTACAAACCCATGGCACTGCAATGGGTACAAAGACAGCAGTTTCTTTTGCCAATATTTTCATGGCACATATTGAAACGACAATTCTAAGCAGAACCGTTTTTAAACCTACAGTTTGGAAACGCTACATTGACGATATCTTTTCCCTATGGGACATCAGTAAACCAGACATCGAAGCCTTCATCGAACAAGCGAACTTACATCACCCAACTATCAAATTCACGGCCGAAATATCTCACACTGAGACTGTGTTTTTAGACACGATTGTATACAAAGGCACAAGATTCGAGGAAAAATCTATCCTTGATGTAAAGACACATTTTCAAAAAACGGAAACCTTCCAGTACACACATTTCACCTCTTGTCACCCGCCGAGTGTTAAAAAAGGATTTGTCAAAGGAGAAGCCTTGAGAATCCTACGAACAAACTCCTCAAAATCTACGTTTGAGGAAAATATTTCAAATTTCAAAATACGCTTGATTGACAGAGGCTACCCACAAACTATGATAGAAAACCTTCTATCAGATATAAAGTTCACAGAGAGGGAGTCTGCTCTCCTGAAACACAACAACAAGGAGGAAAAAGAAATATTGCCTTTTGTGACACAGTACCAGCCCTCAGTGTCTACTTTAAAAGAAGTTTTAATGAAAAACTGGAATCTTATACAAAACCAACCGTTACTTCGCCAAATTTTCAAAGAACCACCTATCATTTCCTACAAGAAAGGAAAATCCCTAAGGGACATGCTCGTTAGAGCTAAAATATAAAAAGGTTTACAAAAGGTTTCACGCCGGTATAGATGTGCGGCCTGTCACCCCTTGCATTTTCTCCAGTCCCGGTGAGCGCATAACAAAAGAGAAATTGGTTCCAACGGAAATATTCCTGAGCGCGCAAACCTGGACAACATTGCAAACGAGCATGCGGAATGAAATCAGTTCTGAGTTCACTCCGCTAAGAGACCAGAGTGTATTATTTATTGGAGAGAGTTTTTGTATTCAATCGTCTCAATATTTGATGGCATTTATGTGCATTAGCGAATGTTCTTAATTCGATACACATGCACGGCAACCTGACAAAGAAACACAACCATTTTGCTTACCTTTTGGCCGCCTTAACATCAGGTTTAAAGTAGAACGTAGGCCAGTAGCTGATATGTAGACAGGCATATTAAAACACGAACACACAAAAGTGTTTTCTATAAAGATCGACAGCGAAACGACTACAAACAAAGCGGTGAGCGGTGCTTGACTCAACTGTGTCATTTTCTCACTACGTGTATCTTTTACAAGGTATTCACAGCAGGACGTTTTGCTTACACACCCAAACAAATTTCCGTTTTCACAGGCAAAAGGTGTCATTTCCACAGCTCGCGTGGGGTGATTTCCACGCGCACTTACTTGCTTCGCCCGCTCTAATATCCATATAAAAAATTACAGTGCGATTGCCAGGAGAAAAAATATACCTTTTTATCCAGCCAAAACCGGCATAAATTTTTCATATTTTCAGCTAGCAAGGCGCTCATTCAGATTTCCCAGCCAGCTAACTAGCCAATGTTTTTTTCTTCCAGCTAGCTCAAATTCTGCCTGACGAGCGGGTATTTTGTCGAGCGGCTCCGTCGGGTGAGTAAGTAAGTAAGTAAGTAAGTAATTTTATTTAACCACATATCGCATATGAGCAATAGCTCGTTTAAATGCAAATGTGCCATAAAAATTACGTGATAATTTACATAATGTACATGTACAAGTGATGAATAAAAATAAGAAATAAAGAAATTGAATCAACTAAAAAAAAAAAATTATAATAATTTAAAAAGAGAAAATATTGGTAATCAGATTGTCTATTTACAAAATACACAGTTGCAGTCATACGATGAAGACAACTGTATGTTTTGTAAATTTTTCCTAAAAATAGAGAGGGACTCCGACATCCTTATTTTGTCTGGTAGATTGTTCCATTGTTTGCCAGCCTGGTACGTGAAAGAATGTTGCATATAAGATGAGGTCGGTCTTGGAAGAACAACCTTAAGATGGCCCCGTAGGCTGTAACCATTGCTTCGCAGTAAAAACATTTCCCGAATGTAGTTCGGGAATGTACGGGAATGTACTCCTGTCCCATGACATACAACACTCTAAAACATGGTGAAAACACCTTTCGAGATGTTATTTTAGTTGCCCTTGGATTCCACTTGTGCAGTCACTGTCTTTCCATGCTTGCTCCCTTTATTCAGGATTAAAGAACGACAAATACGCTACGGGCGAATCGACTTTGTCTTGTCGAACTGCTATCGGGCGAACCGACCTTCGGGCGAAACGACCTGATACGGTCACAGAGTTTATATGTTCAAACGGTTTTCACATTTCTAAACGTAACTAGAGTCGGTAGCTTACGAAAGTGGGCGCAAGGAAAGCTTCTACTGTATTTCAAAACTACCAGATTATTTATATCTAAACTTATATATGTAAACTGTGATCGAGTTCATTCTGAACGGGTTAAGCCTCCCTTACAGAGGAAATACTCCCTAAGAATGTCTGCTAGGAAGGGTAATGTGCGGAAGTATCTAATCTATAGAGAATGTGTGGCAACATCCGAAAATCAATGTATAAAATACACTGCACCCATACTTACCATTTCGGCCATCTCGCAAGCTGTCACTTCCACATAGTTCCCGTGAACACTTTCGTCCCCAAAGCCACTCGGCTCGGTTCATCGATCTCAAGGAGATTTTGTGAGCCCGCGAGATTGCATAACTATACACAGTTACAGTATTTCAAAAGCTTTAAGTTACGATTAATACTAATATTAATAGGAATAATAAAATCGGCCATTGTCACTACTTAATGTTGCGTCTAAAGTTTGCGAGAAAATCGTTCTAGAACAATTTATCACCTACCTGATGTCACGTAACCGCTTGTCATCCCACCAAAGCGGCAACAAGTCACTCCATTCAACTGAGACCTTGAATATTTACACCACGGATCTAATTTTAGAGGCGATGGACAAAAAGGAAATAAGCGCATTAGTCCTACTCGACCTCTCAAAGGCTTTCGACAGTATTTGCCATCAGAAGTTACTCCAGAAGCTCTCCGCTGTAGGTGCCTCACCCGCCGTAGTTCAGTGGTTCCGCAGCTACCTTTCAGACCGGACCCAATCAGTGCGTATCGATTCTGTGCTATCAGATCCATTACCAATCACACACGGAGTCCCCCAAGGAGCGATTCTTTCGCCGCTCCTCTTCTGTATTTATCTAAACGATCTGCCAGGCGCTCCTCAATTCTGCCAGCTCGAGTCATACGTCGATGACTCTAAAGTTTTGCTATCTTTTTCCGTAGCCGATGTCATTGATGCAAAGTTCAAGCTCGAAGATGATTTGCGCAATGTTGCCACCTGGTGTTGCACAAATGATTTGTTAATAAACCCTGAGAAAACGAAGTTCATGTTGATCGGCACCAAGCAAATGATAAGTAAACATTCAGTTAATTTTACTGTTTCGTTTATTGGAAAGACTCTTATGGCTGTCGAATCAGCAAGAGATCTAGGAGTATACATAGATTTACACCTGACCTATGACACTCATATCTCTCACTTAGTCTCTTCTTGCTTGACTAAACTGGTTCAGATCAACCGCGTGAAATATTGTTTTGATAGGAAGACTTTGGTTTTAATTATTACATCTCTTGTCTTTAGCAAAATGCTCTACTGTTCGACCGTGTGGTCTAATACCTCATCTAAGAACATTGAAAAGCTGCAACTTATTCAGAATTTCGCCTGCAAAATTATCTGCGGCGCTCGGAAATATGACCACGTGACGCCATTACTTGATGAACTCAAGTGGCTTCCAGTTAGCAAGATGCTCAAATTCAGAGACGCTGTTATGGCTTATAAGTGTGCCAGCAATTTAGCTCCTGAATACCTATGCACTAAGTTTAAAAAACGATCTTCTGTACATAATCGCACAACCCGTAATAATGAGAAGTTCGAAATCCCATTATTCAGGTCTGCCACCGGCCAACGAACCTTCGCCTATAGAGCAGTATCTCTGTGGAACACGTTAGACGAAGACCTTAGAAACGCTACAACTGTAAAGGCCTTTAAGAAAGCCCTGAAACTTGTAATGAATGAATGATTGTATGACAGTTAGCATTTAACAATATTAGCTTGTTAGATATAGTTTGCATTTATATTTGTAAATAGGTACTGAAAAACCTTTTTTGGGAGTATTTATTAAAGTTTTATTTATTATTTATTTTAATAAAAACAAAAACAAAAACAAAAACAAAAAGAACAACGATTACAGTGATCAATCAAGACATTAGTGTCATCAGTATGATTTGAAAGTTTATATTCCGTAATTACAAATTATTACGTAAGATAAATGAAATTTTAACAAAAAGTGAATTTAGAGAAAAGTTCTTTGAATTCATCACTTTAATTATTTATTCTGTGCAAGATAGCTGATTAAAATTGACAAAATTTTCCCCTTGGGATTGAATACTTTGGACAGATGAGAGAAAATGAAATTCGTCTTCAATTATACCAGTAGGCCTTTCTAGATTCTGCTGCGAAAAAGCTAAAAAGTTGCTAAGAAATATGCCAAAAAGTTGCTCAAAAGTTGCTCAAACTTGAAAAACTTGCTCAAAGGTGTTGTAAGTCTTGTAAAGTTGCTCGAATATTTTTAAGACAGCATGTCTAATTTTAATAAAAATTGCTTTGTCATCAACATTGAGGTACAACTAAGTAACTAGTTACAGCAGCTTAGGCAACCTTTAGTTGAATCTAAGTGGCTAGTTACAAAAAGTTAGACAGTAAGTTTAACAATCTGGTTTACAAGTCTAGCTGACTGTTGTTTTCGTGCGATAACAATTAACAATGTAATCACAGATTCACAATCTGGATCTACCAGAAGCGAAAAGCTGCTGCGTCCGCCATTTTGTTTACACACAGTCCACAGGCGACCACAGGCTCAAAAGGCTACCCCAACCTCGTTCCCAGGGCTTTTCCCTTCTCGTGGGGGGCGCCCCCATGAGAAGAATTGTAACTTTAATTTTAATGTTCTGAGTTCCCTTGTTAGCTGTTTGAAACTCCCGAGGCTGACTTCGTTCTTCTTGCCCTGCACCAGTCTCTAAACACGAAGTGTCACCAGATGCACTCGTTGAGGGCTGTGCGAGATCCGTTGTTTCGGGAACTTCAGGTTGATTGTTACTTGTTGGTTGTCTGTTGTCACTTGTGGATGGTCCCGGTACTTTATCAGTGGTCTTTTCTTTTTCTCGCGTCTTCTTATGGCTGTCACTAGCTATCATAGACAAAAAAATGTTTTTTTTTTTTAAGAAAAAAAAGAAACTAGACACGTTAACGTTGTAAAAGCAGTTTTCTGTTGGTGCACGTGCTCCATAACCTTTTGCCTGATTTCAGTAAATTGTATTATTGTATCTTGAAGGCTCACTGTTGCGTTTTGATTATGATCTTTTATCTTGATGATATTTTAGAAACTTTTAATTCATGCCAAGCTATCTAAACAAAAAACACAAAATTAATACTCACCCTATGAGCGGTAAGTTTAGACAAGGCTCGACTAAATCATTTTGGACGACTTTTTGGCGTTATATCTCCCTTTTGTTGAACTTGCCGCTTTGAATCACCTCGCGTTGCCACAGATGGACGTTTTCTCTTAAGAGAACGAGCTTTCTGGATTTGTTCAGGGGTGGGATTGGCCTGAGTTGTGGGGATGGCCGTCTTCTTCAGACAAGCCTTCTTAGCAAACCCTGCGAGTTTCGCACCTATTCCTTCATAACAGTCTGGCGTAAAATGGAAACTGCAAATATCACCAGATCCCGGCGTCCAGTCGTCGGTCCTCTTTGCTAAGACAAAAGCGGTCCACTGGCCCCGATAGGTTTCATTGATGGGAAACTGGTGGAGACTTACTCCGTCTCTGTTGGTGTTGCGCGCAGCGCTTGCCTGGTTCTCTCTCCTTTTTCGGTCCCATTTTCGTTTTTTGTCTTTGAAGGAGTTTTCCATAAGTACCGCAACGGGGATTTAAATACGGGTTAATGATTTTTTTCCTGCTTGTGTCCCAAAGAGAAGTATTGCAAAAGAAGCGAGGCAAGCGTGCTATCGCGGCAATTTTATAGTGGACAGGTTTCGCAATAGATTGACGCCTCAATCTCGAGAGCGCTTCTCTAATAACTTGTTAGATTCTTACATTAGGCCATCATTCAAATTCCCTTCTAGCAGAGGTCTCTCTCGTCGTGAGAGACCTCTGCTGGCAGGGAATCGTTCAAAATAATAGTGATCATGAAATCGGAACTTTCGGCGAGGAGTGAATTAGGAGCAGGGCTAAATGGATGGTACAGCAGATTTCAGACAAGATTACAACATACTAAAATCAAAACACAAAAGGTCAGTATCATGAATCAGGTCGGGGTTGTCTAGGGCGGTCCGTGACGGGGTTCTCTTCAAAGATACGCAGAGCTTTTCCCGGGACTAGCTAAGTAAAGTCATTTATGAAGAATGAAGGGCATCAACACTCATCAGGTAACATTAATGGTTGCTTCAGAATTTTAAATCTTCTTTAGGAATAATGCTCTTTGAATTGTACGGTGCAGATTATTAGCTCAGCTGTTGACAAACATTGACCTCGGGTCGATATGTCTCAAAATCACACTACCAAAAAAAGCACAGAAAAAAATCTAAATCACCGAATCTAATGCCGAGGTATTGTAAGAAACAGGAACCATCATTGAAATGCATTTTCTGAACGTTAATATAACAGTAGAGGCTCTATTTCTCCTTTATTCGCAAGAGAAATGTGGCGCGTTTTTCTCTTATAATCTTCCCAAAACAATTCGTGTTCCACACTTGTGACGTAAAACACGTCATCGAGATCGGAGTGTTTTCAAAATGGCGGCAAAAGGCGAGTTTTCGAAAAATCATAAAAAAATCAGGTTCGTAGATATATCGAAAATTTCACCAGAGAGGTATATTACAGGCCATAAGGAAACCATAGAAAGCTTAAGAAACGGGGTCAATTTTCCCGAGAGTTGCCCTTTAACTTGTTTATTTACAAAAAGGGGGTTATTCAGCATTTTGGTTCAAAAAAGCCCAAAAGTTACCAAAAAAGTGCCAGTTTTCCGAAAAGTTGCTAGAAGTTGCTCTCTGACAAAAAAGTTGCTCAGAATCCTAAAAGTTGCTAAAAAGTTGCCGAGCAGAATCTCGAAAGGCCTATATACCAGAGTTACAAACAGGGCAGAATCTGATCGTTGTGGGAAGTTTGATCATATCTTCCAGTTTCATTCGTGACAGATTCGGACAAAATTAACACATTTAAGGCATAGGGCGCAAAGAGTTGTCCCTAGGGGTACTCAACGAAGTTAGTAAACCAGAAGGCTCAGCCATCCCCCCCCCCCCCCCCCCCCACCTACGTCCAAGTCTGTACAGCCTGCGTGGCAGGGGCAAAAAGGTGAAGGGGAGGAGGGAGGGAGAAAAGGGCGAAAGGGAAAAGACAACAACGGTTGCAACGGCCACCGAAAATTAAAAGGATTAGTATGAGCAAAATAACTTTTGCCACCCAGTCACGCTTGAATGGTTTTCGATACAAATCCTTGTAAATTTCGAAATTTTCAAACTGTCGCGAAATATTTCCTTAAGCATTATGGGGCTCAAATCTCCTTTTAATTTATAACAACCAATTTGAGCCCTTAAATGCGTAAGGGAAAGATTTAACGACAGTTTAAAAATTTCAGAATTTATACTACTACATGAGAAATTTCTGCAATTTGATTGACTAAGAGCAGTGGTATTTCAGCTTAATTTGAAATACCATGCTACATGTGAAAATTACAAACCTTTTGTGGGTAGTAGTATATACAAATAATAGCATGATTTGTACGTGATATTTGGCATAAATACCACTCGTGATGTTTCAAAATTGCTTCAAATTTCATTCGCCTAATAGCTCGTGAAATTACGAATAACAATTTTGAAATATCACTCGTGGTATTTATGCCAAATATCACTACAAATCATGCTATTACCTATGTTTAGGGCCTGTTTACATGGAGTGGGGGACCCACTTTCTTTTGTTTTCACGCTCTGGGGGACACAAAACAAAAGAAACCTACCCCACTAGACCGAGGTCCCCACTCCATGTAAACAGGGTCTAACAAGGAGTTGAGTTGTATGGAAAACTACTCAAGCGTGACTGGGTGGCAAGAGTTGTTTTTTCCATACAAATCCTTCTAATTTTCGGCGGCCGTTGCAATTGCCACTTTTGAGATATACGAGTGAAAATTTACAGGTTACCTAATTTTAATATGTTCTTTCAGCTCGTGCTAACAAAATGTTTCAAAAGCGAACTGTTTTCTTGTTTACCTAAAGTTGATCACACGATCAAGTAATGCAAAAAGCGTATTGAGTCGCTCATGTACGAAATCTCAAGGTATTAGCAGCCGCGTTCGGCAGGTGAAAGCCCAGAAAAAATTCCGTGCTTTTGTGCTGCTCAGTACTAGCCAAAAATGCACATATAATTATACTAGCAGTGCATTTTTGGAAATTAGTGGAAACCAGTATGCTCGTAGTGACGAATAATGCCAAAACTTCTGATAGCACAATATATCAAAGCCAGGAGCAGGATAGCCTACACTGTACAACGTCTAGATCATAGATGCCGCAGAACCGCCAAGGGAGAGGAAAACATCCGCGCCCCAGCCCCACAGGGGACCTCGTTTTAAAGCGCAAAGACTGATGGGAAAGTTGCCAAGAAACCCGCCAAACTCTCAAGAGACCTTGTTATTTGTAGCATGGCTTCTTGGTGGATGTTGTGGCGATTGCACACCATGCGTCTTAGCCTCTGCCTCTGTTTTCTGCGGTAGAATAGTAAGTATTTGTCATTTCTTGCTTTGCTTGCATGTAGATGGTTTGGAAATTTGTTAGCCCATTATGCCTTAGCCATTTCTTTGCTATGCACAGGCAGTTGAATGAATCACTAATGTCCATGTGCTTTCCCAGATGTTGCATCGTTTGAAGGAATAAAAGGTCGTTTCCGGACCACTTCGGTGCCCTTTATTGTAATGCTGTATTTAGAAAATTAGTGCTCGAGCTCCACAAGCTTTTGATCCCTACTTTCATGTTAACTTAAATAAGCTTAGCTTTTTGCCGGTCTTTTCTTTTAAGTATTTTTAAAAACCTTGCTCGTGACGTTCCCTCGTGACGATCGATTTCGTCAAAAAATGTGAAATGTTTTTTAAAAAAACGTTTACGTTTACATCTAATTTAGGCCCTTCTAATTTTTCAAAGTATCTGTAACACATTAATTTAAAAACGCTGTTGGCCGATTATAACTTACAACTCATGCTATGAGATACAATGAAGCTTGTAATTGAAACAAAAGACACTGTAATTCATGACGACGATATTTACCCTGCGGTCGTTTCGCTTGAGTAAAAAATTTAGACAAGAGACACCCACCATGGACCTTATATTGCATCCAGACCAAAATATTAATAAACAGTTTTATTGACTCGTATGTTTGGCCCTTTACTTGAATAAGTTATTGTTTTCAACATTCTAAGCTTACGTGTGTTTCTTTAGCTTTGAAAGCCTCCTCTATTAATCTGGGCGTGATAAAAAAAGTTAAAATTGTCATACTAAATCGTTTTGGCGGAGCAAGCGCTTAAATTAATGCGGAAGAAATAGGAAAAAGCAATCGCTCCACAGTTTGCTACTGACTTAACAATTCAGTAATCATTTGAAAAAAATTATTAAAATGTTGATTACAAAGACCTGTTGTTCTCAGATGAGGTGGAAGATAACCCAGGGTAATGTAGTTTTTCAAAATTTTGAAACCACGCATAACCTTCCTTCACCAGTCAAACTCTGTAATATTTTAACTAGTAATAGTTGACACTACAGATGCCCCTGCTCTATGTAATGTCAGTCAATAGTATTCTTGGTTGTTGTGTAGCTCTTTGAAATATAACGATTCTTATTTTTATATTTCCACACATATTTCTTACAATAGGTGAGGTAAAAACAGGAAATGCAAGGTTCCATGCACTGATTCAGTTCAATTTACACAGCTTTGATCAAAGCATTCTCAGTTTTGAGAATAGCTTATTCTAAACCATAAGAAAAGAATTAGTTAGAAGTTGGGATTTTTTGCTAAATTCTCTTTCACTTTTTTTATACAGTTCATTTTAATTGTTGAAAAGTAAGCCTTAGAAATTCAAAGGTTTGATCTATTCATGCTCACACGTTCTAGTCTTTTTTTTACTATTAAGACAATACTTTAAAATTTTTTTTTGCAGAAAGACATCTCTGGGCAGGGAATAAGTCGGCACAGAATTTAATTGTCGGCAAATTAATGTAATCGACCATCGTTCTGCTGGTGATAAGCTAGCAGTTGATTCACTTGTCTTGCTTGTTTGTGGACTGAGTCTTATTCCCCCAAAACTGAGAGAAAGAGTGTCTTGTCAATCGTTTCCAATCAAAGATATGAGAATGATAAACTCATGTCTGGTAAACTCTCCAAGTGTTTATTACATGTACACAGTTATATGCACCTTATAACTTCATCTGTGCTTAATTAATGAGTGTGGAATTGACTGATGCGTTAATTTTTCAAGCGCTCGATAACTCAAACCAATTTTCTTTTTCTAAGGTGGTTTGAAAAATCGGCTTCATGGGCTATTGACTCAGAGGCCATGAGGGTGAGAGGAATAATTGTTTTAGAAAAATCCAACTAGTTGGTCAAAAATATCGAGAATAAAAAAATTTTAGCTAGTTAAAAGCTACATGTAGATTTTAATCCTTTTTTGCCGCCAAAAAGCCCGCGCTTTTCGCTACTTGGGGGCTATAACATATAGCCAAGTAGCCGCTCAACCAATCAGAACACAGCGTTGATAATAGACCACTAGTTGAATTATTTTTACTAAAGTAAAGTATTAAGATGTATATTAAAGTCAGAGTTGCAGTATTGTTGTTGTTGTTGTTTATTTTTTTGTCCATCAATTTTAAACCAAATCTTGATGATTTTTGTTAAGTTCCTATCTGGTACATAGTGCTTTGTAAGAAACAACAGTTGTAAGTCAGTGTGCTTGTGTTGCCACCAGCATTAGTTAATTTTAAAAGTGAAAATTTAATGATTAGTTAAAGTATTCTTTAATCACAGAAATTTCCAACATGCCTTAAATTTGGTTCTGAGTGTACTGTAAGTGTTGCTAACAATGACTTTTCCCTATTATAGGTGAGGTATTGGCAGAAAACTTCCAAACTTTATAGAAATGGCACTAGCTTCACCATCACAAAGTGCACCAGATATACAAAGAGTCCTCTTGAGGCGGCCTTCACAAAGCTCATCTCCGTCTCTCATCACCCCAGAGGTCATGGCTGTTGATTTTTGTCGTAGTAAACCCAAATTAGTTGAACTTGAAAAGGTGCTGTTTTCTCTAGCCAATGGCAGTGTTAGTTTACAAGAGGCAAAAGACAGCTGCTTATCCTTGTTATGTGACAGCATTAACACAAAGGAAATCTTTAATGTTTTTTGCTCCTGTAGTTGGACAGACCGATACAGAGATCCTACTATCTCTCAGCTTTTTTATGAACTTGTAAATATCCAGCAAGATAGCAGTGATTATACACTATTGCTGAATGAACTAGAGATTGCATGTGAAGAATTGCTGAAAGTATTAACTCATCTTGGAACTCCAAACACTCTGCAATTCAACATTGTCTCTCTCTTGCATAATCTAAGTAGATTGGATGATCTCCCACAATCACATCTGGAGGCTGTGCAGAGTTACCTAGAGGAGATTGCAAGGGCCTTGTGGCCTTACAGCAGACCCTCTGCCCCTGATTTGTGGATGAGTGAGGCCTTTTGTGACGCTCAGTGTGATGTCCTTAAAGCTTGTGGTACATTTCTTGAAGCTAAGTGCCCAGTAAATACAGAAAAAACATTCCAGAAGATCAGTGCCAAGCTGATTTCTAGTGAACTCTCACAGTATTGCAGGTTTCGATTGCTTGAAATTCAGGAGCTGCGATCTTCTGGCTGGAAACTTCCTGTGGAAGCAGTGAATTATTACAATGCTACATATCAAAAGGTACATTGAAAGAATGATTTATAATGGTAATAGGACTGAGTGGAGTCCAATTGGGTCTGTAATCATACGAGTGATCGACAAATCAGGAGTTCAGTATGATTACAGACTGAATTGGATGACACAAAGTTCTGTTACCAATAAATCATAACTATAACAAAATTTGTGATATTTTAGGCTTCTTTTTGAAATCAAAACACAAGAAATTCTAAGAGTTTTTTTTTTGCTAGCAGTGAAAGATAAAAGCTATTGAAGTTCGACATGTGATGGCATGTACTGTCCAAGTACTAAGACATGACGTGTACTGTCCTATTATACTGTCCTATTAGTGGTGAAATCAGCACAGTTGATGGCCTATCTGATTTGAGAATTATAGTCATATAGTGACGATTATTAACATTATTGTACAACTGTATCTACTAATCTTATTTAAGGATGACTTGTGGTAAGGCTGTTTTAGTGCTGTGCCGGTTCTTGTGATATTTTGTATTAACATTCTTGTAGTGTTTTGACAGGATGTCAAGCATTATTTGATCAAAACACTTTTCATAATTTTTAGTCCAAAAAATACCATGCTCATTAATGTGTGACAAAATTTTATCCAAATCTTGTACACATGTAAAGTCAACTCTTGCCCTAGGGACACTTCGTTATTACAGACACCCTGATTATAAGAGGCACCTGGCAGCTATACCAAGGCCTTACAATATTGGTGAGAAAAACGATGAAGGAACAAAGTTAACAATGTAACCTCAACACCAAACAAAAGACCTGCAACATATAGGGGTCCACTGAAATTAGAGGTTTTGGGAAAAGTTACAGGCATTTGACTGAAACTCCTGTTATTACATGTACATAATCCTGCCTACGTACACTTTTTTAGGTATCAACAGCACCATTTTATGGTTCTAGCTCTTGTTATAACACGCATGTAAACCAAGCAGTCTCTTTTCAGTTAATTGTACAGTTTCTTAGGGAACAGTTCCCTTTGGTAGATACCAAAAACTCTTGGATTATGACTGCAGATAAAAATGTTGAGAAAAGTTGATGTAACCTACATGTAGTCATACGAAATTTGTACCAACAGTATCCAACCATTGTTTATTTTGTCTTGAGCAGCTGAGGAACCAACCTAGAGGGAACCAAACAATCAGTAATTCTACAGGACCTTTAAAGAATGATTTGAAAAGGATTAATTCTGTGGAGGAAAAGAAAATAATCCAAAATAACAGCAAACCAGTGACTGTGCTGAGAATAAAAGAGAGTGATCTAAGAATGTCATTTCAAAACTTGCGTGAAGACTTTGCTCCAAGAGAAGAAGTTGTTAAAGAGCAACATGTTTTGGTAGATCACAACCGGTGTTCATCCATTAGTGATGAAAAATTGCCAGTGTCAACTGAAAAGAGAGTATCTGTTGGTTTTGGCGATGAGAGCCTCAGGACCACTCCTGTCAATAAGGCCTTGAGTGACTCAAACCTTTGCCAAATGGATCTGATTGCTAAAAAGCTTAAAAGTGAGAAACTTTCTTCACCTCCATGCAGTGCAGTAGATACTATATTAAGAGCCCCTTTTGAGGATATTTCCAGCGATGGAAGACAACAGGATATGAATGCAGGTGCTGACACAAATCCTCCCACCCCACTTTCTTATAATTCCACAGGGCATGTTGTGGAACGCGTATCATCTCCATGCAGCAGTGATGGCAGTGATGATGTTTTTACTAACACAGTTGGAAGGGACAAAATCATTCCGGCAATTCGTAGAGGTGACTTCAAAAAAGCACGGCGACCCTTCAAGAGTGACTCTTCGTTGCCCTCAACTACTAAAAGTCTGGAGAGTTATTTAGATTCCACAATATGTAACTGGAAGGTTGAACCTACAGTGTGCAGTCAAACAATTGAGTTGGTGACATCTGATGCAAAAGATCAGCTAAAAAGTGACTCCTGCTCATTTCAGGTTGCCGATGGTGCATCTGATAATAATTCAAACAGCCCGATTGTTGCTGAAGTGGATCATGGCACCAATACATGTAGAACCTCAATTGAATGGGAACTTGGAGAGGGATCAAAAGTTAATGCTAACGAAGAGAGTACAGAAAGTGTAAGCTTGCACAAAACTGCTGATAAAGGTGACCCTAGCACCCACCACACTACACAAGAATGGACAGCTCTAAGAGCATCAATTGGTGATGAAACACTTGAAGGTGCCAAAGGTGTTAGCTCACATAATGAAGCAGACAGCTGGAGTGAAAGACCATCAGAGAATAAGACACAACCACAAAACACAACTAACGTCAATGATACATCTAAAGAAAATTGGAGAGATAGTTGTAAAAAGGTTTCAAGTTCAGCAGACTTTTGGGGAAGTGGCTCAGGTAACAAGAACTGGCGTTTTAATAAATCAGTGAGTGTTGATGAGACAACAAAGGATACAACCCCTTCATCAAGTGAGCATTCTAAAAGATACAGCACTGGTGACATTAAGTTTGAACGTCAGGATTCAGATGAGAAAGGTTTGTTGATTTAGAAGGAAAGTGTTCTTTTACTGCACTTACATGTACAGTGTATGTACAGTCATTTATTTATTCATTAACTTCCTCAGCCACAACCTTCTTTGCTCAGTGGACCTGCACCTTGTTATTTAATTGTTACATGTAAGTCCACTGTTTGGGTCTTGCGTACACAGCTCCTTTTTTGTTGAAACAAAGATACAGTCCAACCCCTTGTAAGCGACCACCCAAAATGCAAAGACTGAGTGGTCGCTTATGGGAGGTGCCCGTTTATTAGAATCGAACCACATGGTGCCCCTTCTGAGAGTAGGCCCAAGCACATGTACTTGTGTAGTGACGGTGCCACTAGTCTGGTCTTAATTTCATTATTAAATACCTGCTCATGTTCTGTAGAGTCAACAAATGCCAGGTCCATCAATTAAAGGTGAAAAAACTCTTTGTGCTCACCTTTGCTACTGAACTGGTTAAAAAAAACGTACAGTAAAATCAGTACTTTTAAGTCTGAAAGATAAGATGGAGTTGAATCATTTTTTAATTCAAGCAGTGCAACCCAAGTTTGAAATAAACATCATAGGGATATAGTTGAAAAAAAAAAAAATTAGGTGTATGGTACTGGTACCCTACACGTAGCTACTCTGTACTGTCAAATTCTCAGTATACATGTACAATATTTGTGTATGATTACAGTGTGTAGGTCAAAATGAAATTCAGGTTTAAAAATTGTTTCATTCCAGGGTGCAAAGAAAATCATTTTTACAGCTTGCCATTCGGGCAAGCCGAAGCTAGCATTTATTAGCCCAGACGTCATTTCAACTAGCCCCAAAAACTTTTTGATGAGCAGAATTGATTTCACAGTTCTTCTGTTATTTGAATTCCTCAAAAAACATCACTTGCCTGGTGGGTCAAGTTAAAAACAGAATTCACTGGCCCGATAGCAAAAGCCACTAGCCCTGGGCTATCGCACACTACTTTCTTTGCACGTTGCATTCTCAATTGCAATTACCTTGTCCCCAAGCGCTAACTTTTCATTATCATGAATAACAAGGGTTGAGAAACGAAGAAAACTGAGAATAAAACCAACCTTAGGGTGAGATTGTGAATACATGTATTATACTCGATTGTGAAGCCACCTACATCTTACTCCCTAGCTTTCTACTTTAAATCTCCATGACAACCTTGGTTAGATACAGTATCTGTTTTTCTTTTAATATAGTTAAAAGAACCAGAGGAGGGTTTGGGCTTCCTACACAGGCTACCCATGATAGCAAGGAAACTTTAAGGTAATTATATCACTCTCCAGAGGGCTCAAAACCAAGCCAAAGTGAAATTGTTTTGCATGGTTGGCTAATAGAAGGAGGAATATTCATAATGACCATTAATGGGTTTCTGTTTGGTGTACACTGTAAAAGCGAACTTGTTTTGCATTAATGGCTTATAGGATGAAGAATTCTCATGACATGTTTGTATTTCGACCTCGCCTCATTCACCAATGGAACCATTGGAATGACATCCTTTACTATTGGTACCAATAGTACTATTAGTACCAATGGACCATCGGAATTGCCCTGTACCCAGCCAGGTCACACGCGAAAACAATCCAAGTCCCCATCATGTGATGCATATTAACCAGCAGGACCACTGGAATGACATCCTTTTCTATTGGTACCAATCCTACCATTGGTACCAATGGACCATCAGTTTGACAAATCGTGCCCATTTGTTTATATTGGACATGTGTGAAGGTTCATTTCTTTATTTTTGCCATTGCAGTGAGGAAAATCTTGTGGCATCTGAATCAGAACTTCTTGAAATTCAAATTAGTGAAGAGGAAAGCCAAGGTGGGTTATTTGATACACTGTACATCTGTCAGATGCCCTGTCTAATGCAACTTTACTACTAATAAATTGTTTTAAAATAATTTTTGTTTGTTTTTTCTATACTTGAGTATCAGAGCAAAGAGATCATAAATTATTTTTTTTTCTCTCAGCTCTTCACTGGAGGAAAGTTAAAGATATCCAGGTATTTTTATTCTTCCTCAAAGTATACACAGTTTTGTGGTACAAAATTCTAACCAAAAAATTAATGATGATAAATGTCTTCCTTACTGTAAGTTAACAACTGTGTCACAAGGTGGAAGTTGGGTAGCTGAGATATCCAGGAACTTCCACTAATGGCAGCCAGCTACTAGAAGGGGAGCACTCCCATGGCTGGCAAATCCTTAGCCCCTAAGCACAAGGGAAGAAAGCAGGCACCGTCACACTGAGCAAGTCACTGTAAAGAAGGGGGGAGGGGGGCCATAAACTGAGTCCCCATGATTGAGATGACAAGGCTGAATAATTGCCCACTAAAAACTGGCTAAACATGCCAAAAATGCCAGAACACTAAAAATAATCACAAGCTAGAAGAGAAATGCTCTGGAAACTGCTAATAACTGGCTAAACAGGCCAGAATGCAGAAAATGCACTAGAAAGTGCTACAAAGCACACTAGAGCAAGAGCATATGGAATACTGGTTCATTCACATCACACATTACCGCTGGCCTGCAAGATAGGGCTAGTGTTCCTTGTTGTTAACTCTGTTAAATTGCATTTAACTGCATTATATAACGTTTACAATCAAACTAAGCCAAGTAAAAGAACCATCTTGACGAAAAAAAATTCAGATTGATCACTAGTACTGTACACGTGCAAAGGTGTAACCCTCTCCTTTGCAATGACAGTGTATAATGCTTAATCAAGCCCACTGAGAAACCAAGCCAACTGCAAGGCAGTGATGTTATCTGATACAAATAAGTCATTTTACTGTTGTGGTCAGTTTCAATTTTCCAAGAAAAGTGCTTAACTAAATTGCTTGTTTGTAGATTGACACAGGTTGTAGGATATTTCACAACAGAGAGAAATGTACAGTGGAGATTAGAGGTGACCCTGAACAGTGCAAGGTACTAGTAAATTTAAGCAGTGTTTAGTGACTACACAGAGAAATGTTTAGATTTAATGTTGCAACACTTTAACCAAATTGACAGGTACATGTAAGGCCTACACAACAGTCAGGTGCTGCCTGTAGAAGGCACTGGGGGGTGGTGGTGGTGGTGGTGTGGGGGTATTCACACCTTAGCAACAACAATGATGACAGCATCAAGAAGGTCAAAAACGGTTGCTTTTATAACCAGAACAACAACTTTGCACTTGCATCTCATGCATCTCATGTTTTGGTACATTTCTTTGAAATCCATTGCATGACTATGATGTGCCTAACGCTTTCTTCTGTGTCATTGGCAAGGAAATGTGGAGGCTGTAAACATCACCAAGCTTTTTTTTGAAATGTTACCATATGCTTACTGCAGAGTAATTATGCAACAGGTTTCTAGCTTTTGGATTGGTTCTATCATCACTTCTGTTGTTAATATCAACATGCACTGTTTTCCATACATTCCTTGTGCTTTCAATAAGCAGAATAGGTATACAAACAGTGAATTTTTTGGTGATTGCTTCCTCCATTCTCATGACGTCAATGTTTGATAAGGCTGGGATATTTGTAGAAGAATAAAATTTAGCTGTTGGTCACTATAAGGTTACGTCGTTCATCTCACATCTTTGTTGCTTGCTTTCGCTCTTTTTGCGAGGATCCCTCCCTTGCAAGTCTAAAGAATTGATTACTCCTTACTTACTTTTTGGAGTGGCGAATACATATCCCCTTAAGTTCTCTGCAATAAGAGTGCCAGAATGTCAAAAAGTGATAATGGGAAAAAGAATGTGGAGACCAAAGGTACAGAAATCTGACCAATGTGAAACTGATATTGTCTGTTTTATCTCCTTAAGGTTGCCAAGAAGAGGGTGTACAGTGTTGTAGCTGCACTTCAAGAAGAGTTTGTAAGTTAAATAAAGACCTAAGGACATGTTACTTTACTAAAGTTTCAGGGCTGTTAATTCATCTTTTCAGAAAGGAAAAATGCCTGACCAAGTCATTATTTCAGTCAGACAAACTAGAAAACTCAAAAGGTGTCAGGCATACAACTGTACATTATATCGGTTGTCACTCTGACTGAGGGATAAATTCTGTCAGACATCAGTAAATAGTAGTCAGACATGGTCAGACGACCAACTGTTATTTGCAGCTTTGAGTTTACTGCAGTGTATATTGCAGACTACAAAATGTTTTTTTCTACTCAGAGAAGTACATTCTTTGGTGTTCTCAATGGCAGTGGCCATATGAAAACTAAATGAATTGTACAAAGGATGATTAACTTGACATCTAGCTACATGTAGGGTTGATTTTTAATCAGAATGTTATTGATAACTGGAATTTAATTCTAAGTTGTGGTTGTAGAAACATAACCTTGTGATAGTGCTGACTGTTTTTTTGGGTAGTAGAATTACTCTATATACACTGATAAATATCCAAATAAATAACGATAAATAATCACTACTAATGCAGTCAGTAAAGTTCTTCATATTTTGTTTTCCACCAGGGTGCCCTTGTTCCACTGTCAGAAGAAATTCTTGAACATCTTCAAACAGAAGGTCGCAGTTTGCTAGCTGAAAGACTGGCCTTTTGCTCAGGAGCTAATGTCAAGATGATAAGCGGTAATTTTCTTTAGCTTTTATGGTACTTTTTCTCTGTGATGCTTTGTAGCTGGTATAAAAGGGGAGGGGAGTGTTAAAAGCCAGTGGAGATTCCCCTCCAACCCTGCCCTGCATACTACCGAATGTGGTGTAGCAAGAAGGGGGGAAATTATTTCTTTTATTTTGCTTGCTCTTGTGATCTAGGTGGGATAGTGTATTATAGAAATGCAAGTTACTCAAGGGATTATGCTTGTATAGCATTGTGTAATAAACATAAGGTGTCCAACCTGATTGTAAGATATCCATTCTAGTCACAACTTTACCCATTTCTTAGAACGTAAGACCGTTTACATTTTAACCCTTTAAACCCTACGATCAAAATTTAAGTTCTCATTTGTTGCCCCTATTCATTTCCTACAGACGTAGTGGGGAGAAGTTGATAAAATATCAAGCAAATTCATCTTGTGTGATAATGTCCGTAATTCTCATGACCACTCTATTTTCCAAAGCATTGATATTGCAAGGAGAAATTTGATGCTGATCACTCTTAGGGCTTAAAGGGTTAAGGGTGCACACATATACATGCACTTTAAGCAACCACTAAGCACAATAAGCAACCACTTACATACTGTAGCTACAGTGTATGTACAAGAACATTTGTTTTAATTCAAAGATGATCATTACTTCTTTTAGACACACAACTGTTTATATCTGGTTACCGTACTTGTGTAAACCTGGCAAAAAATCAGCTTGCCAAGATCAAGGTTATGGTGAGTACTGTGTGCATCTTTTTTTCTTGCTTGCCCCCTCTCTACTCTTATCCCCTCTCGTGTCGCACGCGCCTCGCTCGCAATTTTCACTTACCGTCCAGTTTGTGTTGAGAATATAAGAGGAAGCTTATTAAGCAACCACGACAGCGGCGAAAACGTTAGCAAAGTACATTCGCGTGATTTGTTCTCATTGGCCCTTATTCCATGCCTTTTGCATTTGTCAAATGTTGGTTAATTTTTCTGTTTTCACACTATTTGATGGCTTTTCTTGTCGACACGAAAAGTTTTCCGGTTTGGCATGTACAGCAACGGCCCGGAATAGAGTAATTTATTCACACTTGAAGCATTGTGTCGGCGCGGTTGGCTGAGAGGGTTGGGTGTACTAAATAAGCCAATTCCGAGTTCCAAAAACCCTCACTTTCAAATTGAGGCTAGGTGCACAACCTTTCTTCTGAAAATGAGTTTTATTTGCATGAGATTGAAAAATGATTTCCATATCAAAGGCTGAGCACTTAACCTCGTTTTGAAACCGAGGGAACTCGGAAATAATGGCTTATTCCATCCTCACTCCTAAATATAATATTTACTTCCGTCTTAGTGGGTTCCAGTCCTTGCTCCTACTTATTCACTTCCGCTATACGGTCCAAATACCTGTTCATACTGTACCGTAGTGTGGCACAGGACCTATCCGATATTTGACGCTCCACTTTAAGAATCCGGTGCCGCACAGCTTCGCTCCGTTACAGAAATCGCGCCGAAGACACCGTTGTTATATGTGATACGTAGCCCTATCCAGTATCTGGTATAGTGTCAACACAGCTATTGCCTTTTGCTGCTCTGGTACCCGTCGTCGTTGGCGTTGCGTAGTCTTCCTAGTAAGACTGTGAAAAAAAAAATGCACTTTTTATTTGAGTGTCAATGTATTTAGCACGAAAGTACTAATTGGGGACACTATATTTTACGTCTCCAACTGGAGACGGGACCGCCATTTTACGTGGTCATCCGAGCCACGCGAAGGTCTAGCCTGTTGCAGTGCAAAGGGAGTACCTTCATTTCTCGGTTATTTTAAGACCCTGAGTATTGATCCGGCCCCAGGAATCGAACCCGTGACCTCTCGCCCTGCAGTCAACACGCTCTACCGACTGAGCTAACACTGCCGCGGTAAAAACACCCTTACACCTTAGTATCTGAATGTACCTTCACCATTTGTTGTTATAATTGTAAGTGTAATATCTCTTGGTTTACAGCTAAAGTACACAGATGATCCAGACATCAGTGTAACAAGTCCGAGCCAACCAGATAGTGCTGAAGAAGAGATTGAACGAGTGGGCAGACTGTTTGCAGCATTAGAAGGGAGACGACAAAGTTTAACAGGTAAACATTACGAAGGAGTCTTTACCCGCAACAATAACAGACAAGTAGTGAGCTCATACTTCTTTCACTAGACGTTTTCAGTTGGATTTTTTTCCTTAACAACGCATGCTGTCATTGGCCATATCGAGGCAATCTCACTTATCTGTAATGGAATTTTCAATTTAGATTTCAAGGAGGGGTTGAAAAGACGAGTTTCCGCTGAAAGTGTTTGGAAAATCCTTGAATGTTTTGTTCAGATGGAAAATAATGAAGTATTATATCAAAGTAATTGGAAAAACCCAGCTGTTGGTACTCCTTGAGTCTTATAACTTTATGTCAGAGTGTACTGTAGTACTTTAACCTGTGGTGCTACATTTTCATCATGAACCTACATGCGTCTCTGTTGTTCGATAATGAGCTTGAACTACATAAAACAAACTTTAAACCAATGATAAAACCAACATCCTCAACTTGGTCCCTTAGGCCCTGCCTCAATAACGCAGACACTTATTCAGTGGAGTTGGTTTTAAAGATGTACGTATTAGCTTTTGTATGTTCTGTTTTTGGTGGAGGTCATCCCATTGCGTGAAAGAATAACAGTTATCTCCCGGATACTTAATGCTACAGAACCAAAAGGAAGCTTCGGCTACGCGCATGTTCTTTTCTTTCTGGCTCGTAATGGTAATTTTATACATTGTAATCGCGCGCTTGACCTGAGAACAGGCCCAAGTTTAGCAGTTTTCCTATATTCTTTTATACGCATTCGCGCTTTAATTGGGCTCTCTATTCGTTTAGCCTTGCCTGCTGGAATTTCAATTCATATACCAAGCGAAAAAAAAATAGAGCCTAATCTCAGGCTATCTTGCGCTATTCGTAGCCTTATGTATATGCCTTAAATTTTTTCTTTAAACAATTTGTTTCAGAGGGTAGTACTGCGGATCTAAAGCCCAGCAGAGGCAGCTTGACAAGGGACTTCTTGCTTGCTTGTGCTTCATCCCCAATTGCTCAGCAGCGCCCAGCTGATCTCAGCTTAGATAGAACAGAAGATTGGGTCCAAGCCATTGTGCTAGTTAATGTGAGTATCAGAGTGTTTTAAAAAAGAATTATGTAGGGTATTTGTTCCTTGTGGAGTTACCGGCAAATAGAGCCGCCTCCATCGCTGCCGTCGCGAAGGGACCCTGATAGCAGAGCCTTACCTTCACCAGCTCGAACTTAGCGTAATTGAGAAAGTCACTGCACAAATTGAGTAAGATATTTATTGAGCATGTGCAGCCCTCTTGCTGGGATACAGGTACTGGTACATGAACATCGGGCTTAGTTACGAACATCGGCTTATCAATAAGCGGATGCTCGCACTCGGAAAACCAGTTTGACGAGAGAACACAAGATTGACTAGTCCAGAAGTTCGGCTTTTTGGCGATTTTACAAGCTTGACGCGATTCAGGGCGAGCCTCCTAATCTCCTTCACTCAAGAAGACAAAAGGGGGCACTGTTCGCAGGGTGCCAGCGAGAGGAGACGATGAGGGAAGCCTGTATTCGCAGGCTATTCGTGAAACTATGCGACCCATCTAGCGTCTTTTTTTGTGGAGCAGTGGAAGTTATCTGCCGGATAGTTCTGCGATTTTTGTCAAAGCCGTGTGTTTGTCAGTCACCGTTAGGCGCATCTGATGTAAACACTTACCTGTATCTCCCAAATGTGCCCAAATGAAGTTAAAATGTTATCCGGTTCGAAACAATGGCAATGGTAGGACTATGTCGGTGTTATATTGCCCCATGGGACTGGTTTTGGGACGCTATCGCTTCTCTCATTGGTTATGATTACAAACTTGCGCGAGAAATTGGGTCGAAATTAGCCCCCCCCCCCCCCACCCTTCTCACCCCCATAGTAGAGACCCGTTGATTCGAGGACGAGGACGAGATTTTAATCCCTTTTTTCCTCGTGTTTACATTCGATAACTTGCTCCTGCCACTATGAGAGTAGAATGATGAAGGCTATCGCGTTTTCCCGCCGAAATGACGCTGGTTCACGCGCGCGCACTAGAGAGTATTAAGAAAATCTCGTAGTCGTCCTTGCCTTAGAATCTAAAGGTGATGTTACACGGGACGATTTGCAACGACTATTTTTAGCGCAGTACAGCCTTGCAATGCTGGAACAATGTTGCAGCCATTCCAAGCAATGTCGCAACAATGTTAAAACGCTGTGTTGCGCGAAAAATCGTTGCGAAAAATCGTTCGCGAAAAAATTGCGAATCGTCCCGTGTAACATTACCTTAAAGGTCTCACGTGCCACTCTACACAACACCCGACCCAGACTTCCTCGAACATCAAGATGACCTATTAAGCAACATCAAAGCGCCTTGGAATCCGCGCCAGTTATCTACACACGCAATTTGAAAACGCGTCTGAAGTAGCACCAAAAATTCGCCTGTGTAAACGGGGCTTAAAAACTGTGGGAATTTACTTTTTGTTATTTTCAGGGAAGAAGGGGCGAGGAGGTTCTGTTGGGACAAAGGAGAGGTTTTGGATCACCTACGTGTAATTTGGATTCAAGAACAAGACATCCGTCAGTCTAGGACTTTATTGTTTCTATTAACTATCGACCGTTTACTATGGAACGTCTGATCATCGCAGAAATGTTGCCGGTTGAATGAAACAAGTGCGTCAACGCTACGTAAACGGAACTCAACGGGCACTGCCCTTAATTTGAAAGGAACAAGTTTGTGTTTGAGCATGCACGGTTTAATAATTATGACATCGTTCTCTTGGCATCTAGACCTTGCTGGTGTTATTAAACGTAACATCTTCAAACTAACATAGAGGAATCATTATTTAATGGGATTTACAAGTACCAGAAGAGGTTGATTGATCTTCACAGTCCCTCTGAGATTCTCAAGCAAGTCACATCCATCAGTATTGAGCTTGGAGTAGAAGTTGAAGTGACTATTTCCGATGTTTAAAATGGTGCAAGAAAGGATCAACAATCAATACAAGAACAACTCTACCGTTCACGTGTTTGACGGTCTAATGAAGAATTATTCTTAAGACCCAGGAAAAAAGTAAAATGGAGACGAACCTGAATTTTTGGACACCTTTCTTGACGGTAGAAGAGATGATCCCGAACATTTATTGACAAAAATTCAGAAATACAAATTTTAGCGGTATAAATTAATATATAATTTCGTCCAGTTTTTGTTGGGACACGATGTGAGGAAATTGATTGTAGTTTATTTGAAATACGAGATACTTTTTAACTTGTTTCAGTTGGTTGAGTTCCTTAGATGAATTAAATTTGACCACCATCGTCGTTAATAGGAAACCGAAGTTTTGTTATAAATGCAAGTTTTTTGTTTTCTCCCAAAATTGACCAACACCAATTTTCTCCTAACAAAATCAATATATCATTAAAGGTGATGTTACACGGGACGATTCGCAACGACGATTTTTAGCGTAACACAACGTTGCAATGTTGGAACAATTTTTTATAACCATTCGAAACATTGTCGCAATAATATTGCAACGCCGTGGTGCGCTAAAAATCGTCTCGTGTAACATCACCTTTAAGGGAAAAGGTTTTGAGGATTAATAAACTGATCACCGAAGAGAAAATGCATTAATCTTTGATCAATAAACGTGATGTTATACACGGAACGATTCGCAACTACCATTTAGAGTGGTTTTCGTTTGAGTGTCGTAAAACCAAAACCAAAGTAATTACTCTGGCCAATCACATAGGACACAGACAATACATTGAACCAATCAAAACTCGAAGTAATTACATGTGGCGGACGAAAAGCGCGGGAAAATGCATGCGAGCGCGTCACAATTGGCTTTGGTTTTACTTCTGATTGGATGAAAAGGTGGCGCGAATCTTTTAAGCCAATCGCATCGTGTAGAAAGTGCAAAACCAATTACTTTTCGACACTCAAATGAAAACCGCTCTATAGCGCAACACAGTGTTGCAATGCTGGAACAATTCGAAACAAAATGTCGCAGCAATGTCGCAATGCTGTGTTGCGATAAAAATTGTCCTTGCAAAATTAATCGTCTCGTGTAACATCACCTTAACTCTTTAGGAAAATTTATGGAGAAAAGTCCGGAGAATTTATATGTAAATTATTGGGGCTTTGAAGGGTTATTTTAAAATCCTATCGTAACGTCAACGTTACGCTGCGAAAATCAACGTTCATTTCTAAGCTGATTGCTTAAAATATGACGAAGATCGGTAATGCTATTCTGATTCTTTATAACCATACAGAGATTCTAGTAACTACATCGGCAAATGATTTTGCGTGGCACGAACGATGTGAATAAAACCCTTATGGTGTAACTTAGTGAGTACTGAAAGCTAGTTGGCTTGTTTTTGGAATTTCTAAACAAAAAGAGAGTTCTTTTGATGACTCTCAAAAAACGAAATATCATATCTTTCGCTTGAAAGAATTCCCTTTGCTTCTGCGCGAAAATAGTTTGCGACGCACTGTTCTTTCCCAATTGAAACGCGTGAACTGTAATTGCCATAATCCTTGAATTGTGTGTGCAAGGATTTTGTACAGATACAGGGCTCAAGGAGCCGGCACTGTAAGGTCCTATAGAGAGGTAAACTATGTATACTGTAGTGTGTTATACATGTACTAAAAGGAAGCGGAATTATAAAAGTGCTTTTTTGCGATAAGACAGAAGGCATTAAATTCAGGGATGACAGTGAATGGTCTGGACTTAAGAAAGCTTTCACCAGTAAGAAACGCTTTGGTCAAAAAATACTTAAGGTTTTGTCTAATCATTTACTGATACAATCACACAGTGTAAAAGTTAATTAGAGTGGCAAACTTCGACACAAAATCACGTTTTCTCAAGTTTTCACTCGGGTGGTTTATGGTATTGCCGCCAAGAACGCGTATCACCGAATAACAATACTTTTCGCAAACGCTTATTATCTCCAAATGTATCTGTAAATTTTGAGCTGGAGCGAGCGTCAGAATTTTGCTAAATGTACGAGGTACCATATCCACGAGGACTTTGAATTCCAAAGTTAGGCGGTTTGACGACACTACGGGGCGTGGGACTGCAGTTTAAACTACACTTATGTTAAAAGACATCATATACTGAGTAAAGTTTAGAAAAACTTATGAGGGAACTGTGAACACTCGTGTGATGATAGATGTTAATGTTCTTTAGTCCATGATTGAATAGTTATGCCTGCTTTGGGTGATCTTTTATAACGGAACTGTATAGCTTTATGTAGGGACAGTCATCACAAGACGAGGGACTGACGGCCGGCCCTTTTATTTACGGGAAGGGATTTCTTTGCACACCTATACCTGCTTGCAAAATTATCCCTTGAGAAATGAGGAACTACTTTCAGTGAAGGAAACAAAACAAAGAACATCTGACGAGCGCTCATCTTACTACTCACAATCAAATGTCAAAAAGTCCGACTAACAACTACACAAGACAACTGTTTGCTTGGTTTCTTCCATTTTATTACCTTTATGTTACCTTAGTTTTTCGCTACAAAACCTTGTCAAAACCACAGTTACAAGTCAGAGGATAAAGTGATTTTACTTGAACCGTGAAATAGATAATAACAACTGGTGCAAAATAGCTACAAATAAACAAAAAAGACAATTTCACGGGTTAAGTAAAAATCACTCTAATCAAAATGATGACTAACTATTCATCATAGAGTACTATTTTAGTTACACACTATCATATTCAATATTCACCTAAACACTCCCTTTATTCCCAGTAGACTTATTTCCGCAAAGTCTTACAAATATAAGCAAAGCATTTGGCATGAGAACTATGAGAGGTTTGGAAAAACAGATCACCTGTTATAGTCTCCATAATGCCCTACTTTCAGTAGACTGTCGAGGTCGATCGCCCAGGTCGAAAGATTGATACCTTGATGTCTTATGGTAAGCGGAAACTGGAATAGCTTGGATGTCTACAAATTGCCCGTAAGTACGGGGATGACTCGCAAGTGCCCTCTCAATTGTCCGTAGATGAGGGAATGGCCCCCAATCGCCCCTTCCCCCCCCCCCCCCCCCTCTAACACACACATCACGGGTAATTTTTACTCTCGAACTGAGCGATCCACCTAAATAAGTATCCAGAAAAAGGGGACTCTGAAAGAAATGTTTTCCTCAAGAGAAACAAGCTCAACAGTCAAAAAGAAACAAAAGGCATATGAACAGAAACTCGTTAATTCAAAAAAATATCTGCACCAGACCCTGCATAGAGCATCCTCCATAAAATATTGTTACAACAGATTGGGTCATGCGTCCACTATTTCATTTCTATGAATATCGGCACACCCATTAAATAACTTTGCAAATGGTACTTTTATACCACGAAAATTCACAACTTTTTCAGTTAATTTCAGTTCAGAAACTACCAGATACAAGAATAATTTCTGTTAAATTACATCCTTAGACAATCTTCTTATCTTTTTAGCTACTCAACTTACACCCTTACATCTCCTGGAAGAAATGGGAAAAATAAATTTATTCCTAAAGTATAAAACATGCCTAGCATTTTGAAATTTTTGTTTTGTTTTTAAACTTAAAACAGCCCATCTTGCACCGCGGCCAGTGGCGCGAGCCAGTTACTGTATTGGGCCCAGGCTTTTCTGTTTGCTCTTAAGCGGTGAGTTTGGCCTTATGGGAATAAAACACTGCATCACATCCTTCCCACGACGCCTTAAGGTCTCTGTTATACGCGCGACAATAGGGACTAAACAAAAGTGTGACGGCACAACAATTGTTAATCGCTTTGTCGTCTGCTGCACAACGAGCGTATAATTATACCTATCTCAGCTCGAACGAGCTCCCCTCTTGTCACCTCCAACATAACTGGAATAATCGCCGATAAGTTTTAAAAGACGCAATGTCAGTTTTCAGCGAAGTTTTCACAGGTTTTGCCGTTGTCAAATCATTAAGTTCCCTCATGGTGCCTGGACGACGGAAAGCAAAACTAACTTGCCAGTCAGGCCAATGAAAAACAGGAGTTTATAACCATAACTGCAAGTACACCATTTAATTTTCCACTGCACAGTGAATGAGTTTTAAGTTAGTCCACTTGTTAATTCGTCAGCTTTGAATAGCTTGGTGGAGCGTATTTGCGCCTGAGATATTTCAGAATGTACAGCGGTAAACAACTGACTAGAGTGATAACAACAACCTTCCACAAAAACTCCGAGGATATTAGGAACTTTTGGTCTGAAAAACAAAAAATATATATATCAAATATATGTTTGTAAAACAAAAACAAAATCATTCAAGTATTCATCGAATGTAATAATGTACCCAATACTACGCATAAGAACAAACTGTTCACCCTGAAATTATAAGAATGGAACATTTCACGCAAAATATGCGAATAGGACCACAAAGTAACACACTGTACGGAAATAACATGCACGCAAAACTTCCACTGAGTGAAGGGAGGGCACACACTAACAATGTCTCTGTAAAATTTTATCTAAATCGCCTCTAGTAAAACAGCCGAGACATACAACATGTAGCATAAGCAAAATCTATTCATAGACAGGTGTCCCCCGCGGCCTTAGGATGATAAAGTTAATGCGAATACATATCGCATAATTTACGGAAACTGACGGTGGTTCAGTCTACTTACCAAAATAACCTTTAAGGACAATAAGGGTTCCAATGTAGATAAGAAGACTAATGACTTCAGCTACTAACATAAGCCAGTGCCACGTATGAATAGTGAGAGCTACCATAATCAGTTCAGTGAGAATCAGAGAAGTGAATGTTATGGATACCACGTGAATGAAGTCCTGATCGAACAGGAGAAGGCCACCGAACATTATGATACCACCTGAAAAAAACAACAACGTCAGCTTTTCATTAAAGTGCTACTAAATTTTATGTAAGATTCTAGTATGTAACATTAACCAGTTCAGTCCAATACCCAAGGGCGGAGTTAGGAGTGGGCCGAGGGGGCAACGGCCACCCCTTTGTCTTATTTTTAAAGAATTATCAAAAAAATGAAAAGTATTGACATAGCTGGCACGTGGTAAGTGTCCCGGCCACCCCTTTCCGAATTTTCTGGATCGGCCCCTGATACCAAGTTATGAATGGATGATTCATCACTCTAACATTTATGTGGACGAATCCTTCGGTGTTTCTATTCATATGAAGCGTCTTAGGAAGAACGTTTGCGTGGTACTATTTATTTCTTTCCATTTTAGAAAAATAATTTGAAATTTTAATAATTTTTTTTACAGTGGCCATTATAAGGAATGAAAGGTTAAGAGATGGTTAGGGAAAATCCTCATGGACGTAGAAAAGTCAGGTAATTTCGATTCAGGACAGGGAAAAGTCGGGGTTATCAGTTTTATATTTTCAACGACACTGATCATCATGATATCGATCCATTCACTTTACTGCACGCTATACGGTTGATTTCAAAAAGGTGAAGTTATGGAAGATTTAAAAACTCAATTCCTCCTGCGTCTCATTCTTTTGATAACGACTCACACTGAAAGACTGACATAAAAAAAAAGCTTTCTCAAGGAATCTTCTCCAACGTAACTAACAAAATAATGGCTTTCAGTGAGGGTGCTCGATGGAGGTAATGGACAATATGGTATAATAAAAGGTGGTTTCCCCGTGATTATCACGACGGAGAGAATTAACCCCTCCTATTAGGTTTACCTTGATATATGCTGATCAGGACCCAAATAAAGAAAGTCTTGTATGAAAGTGATCTGCCCTGCAATTTACAAACAGAAGAAACAAGAAATGAAGACTACCAGTAATCTTCCTGACTACTCAAAAATCCATGGAAAAACGGCGCACAGTTTCTATCGTAGTGGTTCAATTTTATCATTCCATGCTTGAAATTATACTTTTCTTTTTCTCTCAAACGCATCATCATACGTTAGTATACTCCAAAACAAGGGGAAAGAAACATTTAAACCGAGAAATATTGAATTTAATTACTGACAACAACCACACTATTAGTTTTATCACCAACCTTCCCTAAATCTTTATACAATTCAGGATAAATTAACGCGATGTCGGACGGAACATCCTCGTCCAATACAAGAGAGAAAACTGGCAGCATTGTGTATGCCGTGCCGTACCTACAGTAAAATGAAGCAAATCAGTATTGTGCAGTTAGTGTTCATACAGAGGACAAGATACCAGATACCAGGGCAACGATACCTGGTCATGACACTTGGTAAGTGCAAGAATGAGAAAACTATGGAGTCTCCATCAAATAAAAGAATTGTTTGGTAATGTCTCAGTTAAAAGGGCTCAAAATGACGGTCGCTCAACGGATATGACCATTTGTCCGGAAAAACTGTCAGTTGGCCGGTCATTTTGACCGCTTAAGTAGATAGCTCTCAAATAAATAACTAAAAATAAATTCAATCGCATTTATTCTGGAAATTACAAAAACAGTTAAATCACAATTTTGTCGGAATTGCATGGCTATTATTTTAAAATAAATATATACAATATTTTGACCGGTCAGAAACGAGTCAGAACAGTGACCGAGCTAAAATATGTTTAGCGGGTCAACATGGCCGGCCACTATCCAAAAATGATTTTGAGCCCTGGTTTAAGCTCTTTTACGGAGCAAAAACCATGTGGCTGAGGGTGATGGACTGTGCAGAAGACTGAATGGGAAACACAAGGAAACAAATAAAACGGCAACTTACCCGATTAAAAGAATTCCAGAGAAAAGGGAAACTGAAGCAAAATAGAATACACAAGAAAACACCGCCTGATACAAAAAGAAAACACAGATCAGCAACTCAACAATGACTCAACGGGCGCCAGTCTCTGTGAAGAGACAATATGACTGTCATCAACACGATTGTCTTTCAAACATCCCCTTATAGCTCCTTATTTGTTCTTTTCTTTAGATTTGTTCCCAAAATCCTTCGCTGTTCGTTTCCGATCTGCTGGTCACGCGCGAAGGACGTATATCACCTGCAGCTCGCCAAATTTTCAGTCGCTGAAAAAATTGGTTGAAGCTAAAATCCAGTCCAATCACACCCAAATGAGCTCTACCTTGTTTTAAAAAACTGCTAAGGTAAGCGGTCGGGATCCGCCTTCGCCCTCGATTTTTCTTTCTTTTCAGTTGTCATAATGTTTTATCTTTCCAGTATGTTCGTGAGTAAAGGGGGGAACTTTGCACCAGACAAAAATTCCTGAACTCAACTTGTTGGCAAGGGGAGAGACGTTAGTCAACTCGTTTTGCGAATGGAGTACGGGAAGTTCAAATGCAAAGCATGCCAGCCTACCTGCATTACGGAAATAATAAGTCCTCTGTGGATGACAAACTGGCCCAGAGCTGCTGATCTCTTGTAACTGAAAAGACAATACAAACAGTGACAAAACGCATTTTGTGAGGTGGAAGTGCTTTCTATCAAAACATAGGAAGTGGAGTTGCCACAACTCATCACCACTATCATGGTCATCTTCATTGTCATCCTTATCATTATCATCATCATCATCATCACCTCCATCATCACTAAAATAATCAGCGGCAGAATCGTTATCATGAACACCATCGTCATCGTAGTCATCATCAGAATCAGCGACAGGAGCACTAACGTGATCATAACCACCATCTACACTTAAATATCAAGATTCTAAAGGGAAAACAACAACAAAAAAATAAATGAACCTGTTTCTGCCGTGCCACATCAATAGCCTTCCAAGATATCTAAACTGTGTGATGGAAAAATCTGCTGCAAGTGACGCTTGTCGACCTTCCTGTAATGACAGAGAGAATAATGCGTAAACCATGAATACGGAAAAAAATCTCTGTTAAACACCAGCAGACTATGCATTTTGCTACGGTTAGGTGTTGGTTTTCTAAGAACGCGGTTAGGTCACAGAATGTGAAGCCTGCTCTGGAAAATCAAAATGAGCCGGCAGCTTTTATACACTTAATACCTAGCCGTATTATTCTTCATCCTATAGAGCGTTTTTAAAAAGAACAGAGATCGTGTTGTTTTTATCGATCACCCTACACCACCGGCGTGACTAGCTGAACGCCACATTTTGAGCGGTCGGCCAGCACAAGATTCGAGGCCGCACTTGGAGAGACTTTACTCGGTTATTTCACGGCTAATAGGAAATTGAGGTTGACTGGCGAACGTGTATGTGGTTATCGTTCTGTCTTCTGCACGACAGCAGAATCTTGGTATAACGAAGTACTCGTTGTAACCAACGATCTTCTCCACCCCAGTAATGGTACATACTGTGGAAAAGAACTCTATGTCACAAACCATCGTTATAGCAAACATATTTTGCCAGTCTCTTGGCCCTTCGTTAGTAAGAAGACATTTTCTCTCACCTTTCCTTCAATGCCAACTCCCGCATCAGCTGCTTGAATCATACTGACGTCATTTCCGCCATCACCTAAAACAAAATTAAAACAGGACACCTATCACTGAAGAGTAACTATGGCATAAAAACCGTTATATTTAGAAGCTCATATTTCACTCAGGCGAAGCGACTTAACGACAACGAGATCAGAGTTCAAAGTTAATTAATGTACACGAGGTCTCGCCACGTCATCAGGGAGTGTCCTCGTTGGGTTGTAATGCTGCGTCGAATAGCATTATGGGACCGTTTTGGGAGACCAATTTTTACGCAGTTTCCTGTGCAACGTCGCAATTGCCAATGGAGAGCTTAAGCAAAGACATTTTTGAGCGACGCACGTCAACCGGAAGTGGACCTTATCCATTGATGGGCAGTGGTTTAGCCTCAATTTTCGGCCAAATCGTGTCTATAAGAATAAAGACACTTAGCAATACAAATTTGGTAGCGTCAAGTCATATTATAAAGGAAAAGGCATCAGTTCCGGTTGACGTGGGTCGCTCAGAAAAGCCTTTGTTTAATCTCCCTAATAAGAGGCGACAGCGTCCCAAAACAGTCCCATAGTGCAATTCGAAACAGCGATCCAGTGTCACAAAACACCTGAAAATGGCCAGTCGACTAGAGGCAAATTGCACGATAACGTCGCTATACTGCTAAGACCATAATCCTTCAGGGTTTTGCTTTCTTGCGCAAGTAAATAAAGGCTATTGTTATTTTCATCTCGCTGGGATTACCAAATTTTTGAAAATATAAAAGAAAACCTAAATGAATCGTGGTATTAGTAGTAAAAGGATGCCATCGTGCAATTGGCCTATTGTAGAAAAAAAAGACTTCAGAGAAAGGTGAATTTGTTCAGCTGCACATCATCATATAGTACTGGGCAGCATACAAATGGCACCCAAAAAGATACACGATACACAGTGGTTCATTTATTATCTCACCTATTGCGCAAGTTCTCTTTCCTGTATGTTTCTTTAGAAGAGTCACGATATCCGCCTTCTGTTGCGGTGAACAGCGACAACACACCACAACAGGGCAGTTACAAGCTAGTTCTATGAACTCTTGTTCGTAATGACGTAAACAAACCTGGCAGAACAGATTGGAACAGTAAACAATTGATGAACCACAAAGGTAAAATATCTGAGTTAACCAGAAGTACTCGGATGACGGCCATTTTAGACATACCTCTAATGAATCTCCTTTGATTATCAGAGCGCAGTCATTTTTTCGCCTCAACGAATTGAGCTCTAAATGTGCTTCGGAACGATTGCTTATCTGCGTAGAAATAACAAAGACGGTAGTTAGATAACTTTCTCTTGGTAATATGAATGTTTATAAAACACATTGGTAACGAGAATTAAGGACATAACCACACAAGATGAATCTAACTGATACTTCGACATGGCTGCGGAAATATGAGACGCAGAACCAGAGCCAGAACAAAAGTTTCATCAAGTTCGCCAAAGACAGATATGAATTTTTATTCCGAAAATACATTCACGAACAAACTGTTTTGCTTATTGTTTCTAAATACGGCTATTGTGAAGTGGGTGAAATATTAAGCACGGGTGCTCTTGTTATGTTATGAAAAAAGGAAATACCTGTTTAAAAGTGTGCATCATTTGATTTCTGGCAATGAGGCGAGAACTCTGTGCAATACAGGTAGCGGTCTCGAGTTTGTCCCCTGTTAACATCCATATCTGAAAGTCATAAAACAGCCCGTGTAAGGGTTTTCAAAGGCAATGTGCTTGTTCCTTAAATAACCTTGCGATGTCTCACCCTGATTCCGGCATTTCGAAGCATTTCAAGCGTAGGACGAACATCAACCTGTAAGGAAAATAGCAGCAGTTCACTAAAGTCGAAGCTGTAAAAACGTGTTTAAAACAACAATAACAACAAAAACGACAAACAACGGTTATTTCCTGGAGGCAACGAGCTCTTAGACAATTATGCTTTTCCCACACTAGACTTACGAATCTGACTTTAGATTTCAATTAATCTGGTGTTAGTGAATGTTTGCCGTCGACGATCTTGAAAATCTCTTTAGAAGAATGTAAGACTTTACCCAAAGCATTTTGAAGTCATAGATCCTTTACTGCCACGCGATCTCAAAGTGTCATTATTCACAACTGACGAAACAGTTTTTGCGCATAAAATTACCTGAAGTTTGTCTTCAACACCTGTTAAACACAGCAATTCTAAGTCGTGTTCCAAAGTTCTTTGTACGTCCATAACCTAGAAGATTAAGTTAAAATAAAGTTCAAGTAGTCGGTTGACTGGCAAAACAGAAAGAAAAGATACGTATGGCGAGCACAAATCAAAGGAAACCCACCTTATTTGCTCTGTCAGCAATGTTCAGTTTAGCTTGGGTGTATCGATGCTGTCAAAAGAAAATGACACGATCACTTACAGTTAATTCAAATACCAAACGGAGGAATAAATATGATTGTAACACCTTGTCTCAGATCAGACAATCGCAACGTCAAGGAAACCGCTTTGTCTCCAACATCTTAGCGTTTATGCTTGTTGAAAAAATTACGAGACGAAGAGCGTTTGTGTAACCTTGTCTTGCGAGCCATACTGTCAGTCACTATACATATTGAAGATTTCGTGGGGCTGATAACCCTTAGTCTCTGGGAGCAACTCTAAGACTACTGTTTGCACTCAAGAAGAGACCTACGTAGTTTCACAAACCTCCTGCAAACGCTCCGAACATTCATATACTACGATAATATGCATGGCATTAAGGATAACCAAACCTCAAAATCCTGGTACTGATCTTCTGTAAGAATTTTTTTGGCAACAACAAGCGTTCTGAAACCTTCACGGGCCATGTTACCGCACTGAAAAGGCAAAAAATTAAAACAAATGTTAAATAAAATTGCTGAACTGGAAACTCTCGCTATATTCTAACCTTAACTTGAAAAGGATTTCGCTTCAAAGCCACCCGTCCCTTAGTATAACATTCGGCAGATTTTGTAAAGGCAACGTGGCGACAGTGACAACGGCGGGCGCAGATCTAAAAACTGACTTGACCAGTAACAGAGCGGTAAATTTATTCCTTATTTGAATGGAAAGAATGAAATGACTCATATTTCTGCCGTGCGCTTTCACGCTGTCAGTGGACGTAGCGTTTTCTTTGCTAAGCCTGCCTATTGCCTCCTCACTTCAACAAGCCATTGGACAAAATGTCATTTACACAGCCCTCCAGTCGTATACAAATTCTCTCCTGCAAGTGGTTACTTCAGGTCATTTAACCCACCTCTCCCTGTACCATTCTCTTCCCTCCCACACACACACACACTCTAGCCACTCATTACACTGTATGGCATTTGACCCACCCTTCCCTAGAACCGTTCACTTCTTCTCCACCCAGTCGTTGTATTGTACACGCCAGTTAAGTCACCCATCCCTGTTACATCCCCCACCACTCTAGCCAGTCATTACACTGTATGGCATTTGACCCACCCTTTCCTAGAATTGTTCACCTCTCCTCCACCCAGTCGTTATTTTGTTCATGTCATTTACCCTACCCCCCTGGAAATATTACCTCCTCCTCTAGCCAGTCATTATACTGTACAATGCTGCTCATCACCGTATCAGCGCCTTTCATATAGAATGTTATTTCGCCAGATGACATATCCTAATAAAAATAAACAGCTGGTTTGAGCCAAGTGGTACAATGGTAATATAAACCATAAACGTTATAACAATGAAGATAAAATAAACTGAGGATTACCTTGCAACTGATCGGCCATAAAAAAAGGTAATCAATAAAGATTCAAAATAGTCTTTTTTTTCTCTTATATAGCTGGAGCTACAAGCGGGAAGATAAAGCGAATCTTGTGTCTGGTTGGCTATCTGAGCGCCTATCTTGCTCACTTGTATTTCCTGCTTTAGTCTCGCAAGGAAAAAACACCTCTAAGCCAAACAATAAATCCTTTATCGACAAAGCTCGATCGGTCAAGATGGTTGGATATTGGACTCGCTAATTTATTTTTCAGTTTCTTTCTTTCTTTTTCTTTTTTTGCGTCTGCTTTGACGCCAAAAAAGAACATCGCCTGGATCCAGCCATCTTGACCTCCCGCTTAATCAAAAACGGGTATTTGTTTCACGTCGCTTCGATCAGTCGATCAGAAGTTAAACCATAATAGGAGCCACAGCTTATTGTCTCGTGACTTCTTTGAACCGATTTTCCCGCGCTTGGCGCCGACTACATGAATTGGCCACGAGTTCTGGTTGGCTCGTTAGATTGTCTGCGCCATTTTATATTGGTCAGAGTAGTGTACTTTGATTTTGGTATGAGATCACTCATCTAAAAACTAACTTCATGTAGCGATCACTGATGATTTACATTCTATCAAACCTTTTTTTTGATGGGTCATCTGACAGTCGCTCAAGGTAAAGATCGATGACGACTCGCATTTTAAAACATCTTTCAGACTAGGAAAGGTTTCTACTTTAAGACTACAGGATTGCTCACCTTAACAATGATACCCATTCTCTTGGTCTCTGAGGTGAATGGGAAGATCTGTAAAATGCTGAACACGAGTATTTCACCGTAAGGAGTTCTTAGGTGCATGGTCGACAGATCTCTATGAACCAATGTCAGTCCCACGCTCTCTGTCCAGGTTACCAAGGCAACCTTGAAGAAATTGACAAAACGATTAGTCTGTGCAGAGAGAACATTGAAGGTGATGTTAAACGAGACGATTCGCAACGACGAATTTTAGCGCAATGCAGAGTGGCAACATTTCGAATGGCTACAACATTGTTCAAACATTTCAACGCTGAGTTGCGCTAAAAATCCTCGTTGCGAATAGCGGCGTGTAACAGGCGTCGGTGACAGTGGGCTTCATCAACTGAGACATCGGCCCATGGGACCATTATACGTTTCTGGGAAACTGCCCACCTACTCCTCCCCTAAGCCAAAATTTTGCCCTAAGTGAGAAGTAAGTTTTAATGTTGGTTTAGGGTAGGAGTAGGTGGGCATTTTCCCAGAAACGCATAATCATCCGCCCCATGTAGGGTAGTCCAGATTCCGTAATCCGGCAAATTTGTGCTTGTGCAATCTGAAATCCCACTAACGATTGAAATCCGGAATCCAACTTCCACCGACAAGGAATCCGGAATCCAGTATCTGGAATCTGGAATCTGGAATCCACAGCGAGGAGTCCAGAATCCAAGACTGTCTTGGACTACCTTAGATGGGGCGAGAGATATAACAGGCCAAGTACAGTGACTGCCCTGTTCCGATATCTTTTGCACACATGCTAGGTCGAGAAGTCGACTTTTCGGAAGGTGCAATGACAAGTCACTAATTTACCACAAGATGAAACCACGTGAAGTTATAAATAAAGGAATGGGATACAATACGCTAACACCAGTCTCATCTGGGACATAAAGGAGAACAGCTCTTACACTGATCATGATTTGCACCATAGCCACCCAATACTCGTTTATGAATAGTCTCAAACCGCAAGAACAGCCGTTTCCATTTAGGCTTTTCATTTCACATTGAAGAAAAGTATTTTAGGTTTTCAAAGTATTACTTTACATGTGTTTCTCGGTTTCACACTTTGGATTTTAGTAAAAATCATTGAAGGCCGATACACACGAGGGATTTTGCTCCTGAAGCATGCTTCAGGTGCACGCTCCGCGAGCAAAGCTTCTCCGTGTGTACCAACAATTTTGTAGGTATACTTCATGTACGGGAGCACAATTTCCACCCCGCAAAATGCTCCACGATATTTAACCGGTTAAATATTTGGGAGCAAGCTCCAGGGGAAAATTGAGCGAACTTGAAAACGCTCACTCGCGTGTACTGACACGTGCAAAATGAGCCTGGAGCATGCTCCGGAAGCAAAACCTCTCGTATGTATCGGCCTTCAAGGTAGAGTAAAACGGCAACAAAAAACGTGCAACTTGTTTTGCAACATTGCTGCAAAACGAGTTGAGTAGCGATGTTACACGTTGTAACACCCTCGTTCGAACCTGTCTTGTAACAAATAAGGTTGCACGTTTTTTGTTGCTGGTTTTACTGTAACTTAAGGTATTTCATGAGCCCGTTATGGGCTCCCGAGTAAATCCACTAAACTAACCATTTCCTCTTCGTCTCACCTCGTCCGGACTTGACGCCTGATACGTCACGACCTTGTCTTCCCTTCCTTCCCTCACTTCAGCGTCACTTTCATCACTGGTCACGCTATCAATACGTAGCCTTGTAGGTTGGTCACCATTGATATCTTCACTAACTGGCGTGACGTTGTGACATAACGCTAGTGCTTTCACGGCTTCGTGTACTCGCGTTACAACTGTACGACGCACCTGCCAAGAATTCAGAATAACCCCAAAGCCAGTTAGAAAGGCTGTAAAAAAAGCGGGGGAGGGAGGACGGCGGAGGGGGGGGGGGGGGGGGGGGTGAGAAAAGCCTATGCGATACGTCAAGGCTCTAACACTCAACGTAACTACATTGCAAACAACCTTAAAAAATCTGTAAAATATACCTTCAAGCAAGACAAACATGCAACCGCAACCAAACGTGTCCCAGGGAAACGTAATAGCAACCTGGAGATTACCACGATTGCAGGCTCCTTTTGTTGCTCGCAACAAATACGGACCTCAAAATCGTTTGTTAAGAGGTAACTTTTTAACCTACGAAGGTTGTAGGCTGATTTTAATGCACAACAAGATCCCTGAATGTGGTAGCTTTATCCATGCAAAAGAAAAGTTGTTCCGCCGGCATAAGCCCTGGCGTAAGAAAGTTATTCGCGATTTTTTTGCTTTGACGGCCTAACTTAGTGTTTCATCTCTTAAGTTTCTTATTCACAGAGGGCAGGGTAGACATTCACATAATATTGTGACTTTTAAAAAAATATACTAAAAGGCTCTGTTCATGTGAATGTTAGCATTAATACGAGCTTTCATCAAACATTCTGAATGAAAAACAGAAGGAGACCTCGCAATTGTACATCAGAGAGGAGATGGTTCTCTAATATATAAGTTTGTAGCTACTAATAGAGACTGCGAAGTGGGCGAATTCGACTATAGATATTGAATTAACATAATGTGTATATGTGGTTGATGGTTGGCCCAGTAGGCGGATGACATGAGATAGCGTGAAGTCCAAAACGGTAATTATCTGAATATAATGTGTTAGAATTTAAAGAATAAGCAGGATTCTAAAAACAACGATTCTCGCTGGCCACAAGATTTCAAATGCACAGAGCTTTCGCCTTCCAGTGTGAAGAGTTCAAAACGTGCATACGTAGTTACGAAGGCTGTAGCGCGAGGTTTCAAATAAAATTTAAAAACATGCATGTGCTTGAAAGAACGCACCAAAAACAAGATTGAACAAAAATTGTATGCTTTAAACAGCTTGAAGTATTGGCGACATGGAAATTTGTACAAAACAGTGCAAAGGACATTGAATATTGCTCACGTAGTAAGAATTATTATCCGCTTCACTGGTCCATGACTCAAGAGTATTTAGTGACGGCTCTCGAGTCACTGGAGTTAAACTGGCATAAAAAAATTTGATGTCCGTTTTCTCTCTTATCCAAGGGGTAGAGGACAAAACGTGGAGCCGTACTACTCGAAATAAATAAAGGTACGTTCATCTAAATGCTTCACCATGTTGATGAAGTATTTTACTCTACAAATAAATGATTCCATTCTAGGTACTCCGTGGGGCACTCCATGATTTAGGGTTCTACATTTTGTCCTCTCCCTATCCAAGCAATATTCAAACGATTTTATTTCTGCGAAGGTGATTCTTGTTGTAGAGTCTAAAAAGGTTTGCTGACCGCAGAAATTTCTCTATTTCGAACTAACGCAGCAACTAGTTGACGCTGACTGAGGGAAAAGCAAACCACATCTGTCTTTGCACCAAGGGGCTAGGGGAAATTGGATTTTACCTCGACCTTTCTACACACCAAGACTATTAGCCATTGTTAACCTTTGGAACAGTTATTTTTATCGAAACTAGACGTTCTGATGCGCTTCTTTCATGTTCCTTGGATCGCTCACTCTCAGTGCAGTAATGTATATACAGTCTGTATCTTGGCTGATATTTAGCATAAAAACAAACGAAAGCAAAATTTAAATATTTCCAGGGGTGGGGTAAATACCGCTGATGAATTCGCTGTATATATAATATCTATTTATAGCATTTCCCATTCAACAGCACAGGCATATTAAAGGTACTGCAAGCCCTCGTCAGAATCGTAGTCAACTTCCAACAGATAGATTTAATCTCTTGGACGTAAATGTGGATCACTTAGAACGACCGAGACTCGTCAGTAGCGCTTGATCGTCGATGAAGGTAAGCTCTACCTCGTTCAATTACTGAACCTTTGAACATTAAGTGTTAGATCAAAAGTAAAATGACCGCTATCGTAGACATGAATGAGCGTTTATGCGCCTAGGCAATGGGCAGTGGAATCGAAGAGCCGAGGAAACTAGACATTTCGCTTTCCTTTTCCAGGGTAAAAAGACGCCAATGGTCTTATCATTTATAAGATCCTTCGGCTAAATCAGTAAAAGGAAGTTGCGATACGAGATATTGTATCGGCATTTTCTGACCTGTTGACCCTTGAAACGTATTTCAGTGCGAATGTTTTGTATGATATACTAAGGTTTCAATCAAAGCAATTATAAATACAATAGCCTAAGAAAGATTTCTTGAAGATTTTAAAGTATAACTTGAAGTGACTGCTACTGTCAAGTACAACGAATTAAGAAAATGGTGTTTTCATAACTTCCGTCTCGGTCGAGATTTCCACATGAATAACTTAAAACTTAAAATTCAGTCAAATTCCATAATATTTGCGGAAAAACATGATTGAATAATGAAAGGAACGTTCATTCTTCCGCAATATTTTAACAACTGAGTTACTGTCGTTTTGGGTCTGTCAATACTTCTTCAAAATTCTTTCCAGAACAACGCAAATTAGCGTCACAGTGATAAACAAAGAGCCAACAAAGCTAGGCTATGTTTGATGCCGACACGTCGGATTCATGAATGAGCATTATAAACTGAAAAAGCCGATTATGAAAACACAGTTGAGCCGATGTTCAGTAAACCAGCGTTCTAAGCCGTCTGCAATTTAGATAAGGCTAAATTGTTTTCTGTGAACATTGTGAAGTAGACATACAGCGTAAAAAAAAAACCTTCAGTTGTTTCAAATAACCCATTTTTAGTCAAGCCCCATGGTTCACTGGATGTCTAAAACCGAGATCTTAGTAAGAATTTTCGTTTCGGTTCAAGTCTCTCACAAAAAAAGAATAACGCTGGCATTGATCTCGCTTCACATGAGACTGAATCGGTGTTGAGTCGAAGTGCACTATGGGACTGATTTGAGGCGCTATCACTTTGGCACGCGTAACCACGAAATGACCAGTGCGCTCGTCTATAAGTCTGTGAACACGATGTTAAGATAAGATAGAGGACGTTTTTCACTTACATGAGCAAACCGTTTCATTTACTGAAAAATGGCCGCGAAAGCAGGAAACTGGTATCCAAACACTGGGCGAATGGGTTTCAAGCAGGGCGGATAAAGGTTGGGCGGTGAAACGAGCGCGTCCGAGCAAAAAGGTGTGATGCAGTGGACTGGGACTCTGCTTAGAAATGTCGCTTGTTTTTCGACTTCGGTCAGGCCTTGCGATGTGCTTTGTACATTAGACACTGCCGCTGTCACTGAATTATGGCGGCTTGATTTGTTTTCTTGCACTTCTTCCTCGTTCCTTTGAGCTGGTACGCTGTCTCCGAGAGGCAAACGTTGCTATTTTTTGCGGAAGGTTTAGTTGGAGTAGACAAACATCTCTTTCAAAGGGTTTCTTTTATTACTTCCATGACTCTACCACTGAATTATATTTTTGTTCTGCTACTCGCCAATGTCGATGTTATTCCAAAACAAAAACAACTAAGTACTGTCTAAAACACGAAGGAAAGTCTCATCCATGTCATCCATGGCAAAACTAAAAGACAGCAGATCGTGTTTCATAACTAGATGACGCGTATTTTACAAATGCGTGCAGCTCGTGCAAGGTAAAATTATGCTAATTTCAATCACCATCATCCTTCCTTTTAATTTTGAAAAAAACATCTCATACGTCTTTATGCTTCTTCGAAACTTCAAAATTAGTTTCCCCTCAGTTTTTACTGTTTACCTTGTCTTGTTTTAGAGAGAAAATCTGAGAAAAAAACCTTACAACTAACCTCAATAAATTTTGTTTACATGCGGTTGCCGGATTTGCAACGCACTGCGCGAATCGCCATGGCGCGTTGCACCCGAGAAGCAAAGTTTGAAGAAGTACAACGCCACTATATCAATATATATCAAACTAATTTTTTGTTATGTTATACAAAATTTATCCCCCTTTAACATATGTAAAAATTGAGGTTAAGAAGTGTTAAGCTTTTGCAAACGAAACGGCGAAAGACGATTAGGTGATATTTAGTAGAAGGAGGAGGTATTTAACACTTTCAAATGAAACTCAAATTTTGGCATTATACGACCAACAAGTTTGACTTATAAACGTACAGACACAAACATATGAAACTGTTTATTGATATTGTTATGAAACGAATTTATCTATTTAACATTGTAGCCTGAAATTACAGAAAGAAAATAGGATTTCCGGTTTGCAAAAAGGAAAATTTCGCCGGCCTTCAAGCGCACCGGAAGCGCGGAAAGAGCGCTCGTGCCAGTCCTACTCCGCATCACACATTAAATGAAGAGCGGAGCGTTCGTTTCACCGCCCAACCTTTATCCGCCCTGGTTTCAAGACATGGAAAACGAATCGGTTTGCAACATTCCTTCCGGCAAAAACAGGACTACCTTTTCAGATGTTCTGTTGCTCTCGGAAATTTTCCTGTGGAACCACGAAAACTTGAATAAAAGGGGAGATACAGTGAACAAGCAGGTTTGCTGGTCTAACCGTCTTGCCAAGTTGAGTGCAATGTAGTTAGGCGTATGAGAAGTTCACATACATGTCCTTCGAAATCCGTTTTAGTCGACGTGCAAACCAAACCATCCTCAGTAGCCTCAAGCTTGAAAATGATGGAAGTTACATACTTCTCATACAGAAACTATAAAGTAAACTATAAACGTTGAAATTTCAGACGCGGGACAGATGTAGAGTCAAGAAAGGAACAATAAAAAGTCAACAAGAAAATACTGATAAAAAATACATTCTCGCGCTCCATTCGCCTCAAGTAAGCTCCACCATTTGCTTTCGTTGCTTCGCACTATGAAGCAAGCAATTTTATACATAGTTAAAGCACTGAGCCTTATAATTTACTATACCATATGAAAAAGCTTAGCAGCTTCAGTCACTTCAATGCTACGCTACCGCAACTTACTTTAAGACACTGTAAGTTACTCTTACAAGATAGAAGTTTAGATCTGCTAACAGAACTTTTTGCTCATCTTTTCTATTTTATACAGAAACAAGGAACAATCACAAACGACCAAAGCTGTTAGTTGGCCATGTGATAAGTTAAAAATAATGTCTATGAACTCCACAAGGGAAGATTTCCTAGCCAATGAGCTATCTAGCAGGGAACTATGGCTTAAGGTCACCGAAACCACATTCAGCGCATTACTCATAGCAACAGCGTTCACTGGCAACCTATTGGTTTGTTTAGCGATTAAGAAAAACGACAAACTGCGCAAAATACCTAACTACTACATTGCATCGCTAGCAGTGACAGATCTGCTCATGTCCATACTTGGAATGCCGCTGACACTTGTAGCTCTGGCGGCAGATGGGTGGATGTTAGGAGATGCCCTTTGCCAATATCAGGGTTTTGTTGGTACCACACTGGGAACGGCATCTTTGCTGAACATCACACTGTTAGCTCTGAATCGGTATTTTAAGATTGTGCGGGGGCAAAAGCACATGAGATTCAACCGAACCAAGACAAAGGTGGCCATCTGGAGTATCGTCTTGATTTGGAGTCTTGCAATAATATGTCCCATCCCTTATCTCGCCATCGGTAATCGCTACAGGTTTCATCCTGGTAAAGTTCTATGCTTCTTCGACCTAGACAATTCTAACATATACTACGCTGTAACGACCATTGTGTGCTTTGCTATGATTCCATTCGGAATAATAACGTTTTGCTATTACAAGGTTTTTCGCACGGTAAGACGACATAACAAAACACTCGCGCAATCTGGATCAGACGCGCGGAAGTTTACGGTTGATGAGGTTAAACTTGCCAAGCTTCTATTTACAACTTTGCTGGGTTTTATGGCTTGCTGGACACCTTTTGTGATAATAGATGTTATAGGTGTTTTCAAAGGACAGTTCGTTTTTTCAAGAGGCGTGTACGAGTTTTACACGGTATCTATAGGGCTTTCCTCCTGTGTCAATCCCATGATATACGCAGCCATGAACAAAGACTTCAGAACGGAATTCAAGAAAATCTTGACAGCCTGTCTTTGCAAGATTTCACGTCCAAAGCACCGATCAATCTATGCTTTGGATTCAAATGAAAGAAACAAATCAAGTGAGGAGAGCCCAATTTAGTGATTCTTTTTTTTGATACAGTAAAAAGGCAGGAACCCAGGAATCATGTCTAAGTAGGTGCAAAGAGAATTATGGTACAGGGAGGGAAATGATCAGTCTAGTCCTTGGGTTATGTGAATCTCATCAAGGTTATTTTCAGACTAATTAAACGCTTGAAATTAATAGGAAGTTGGTCTCCGGAGACGTCCGCAAACTTTTATTCAGGTTGTCAAGAGAGAATTCAACAGTCGCCATTACAAATATTCTGCATTTTTCGCTTTGAGCACTTGATTTGTGGAATTAATTAAAATGTGCGTACGTCTCAGGAATTACACTTCCGTTTAATTACAACCTCTAAAAATAACTTAAGTGAAATTAACATTTTTACAATAACTGAATCATTTCTCGCGCGCTGATTGGCTAATTTTTATGATCAATAAGAGGAGAGACACAAAATATTAATTTATGGAAGACGCGGTCATTTGCCGTACGAATGCCAAACCTCGATGTTTTTCTTTACTTTAAATTCCTAGAAGATTCACTTTCTGTCTACTAAGAAAAATAGCCAGATAGCTCTGATGCAACTTGTTTGAATTCTCAGCAAAAAGCTCAAGCAGAGGAAACTGAACAAAAGCGCTTAGTTTCCACTGAAGCGGAGACAACTTGTCAGAAATTGTACTGCTTCAAAACTTCGCCGGATTAAGATAAGCTTTTAACATTCATAAATGGTTTTAAAGTTAAAAATAGTAAGAAAACAATTATGAAAGTCCAGTTTATTCTAAATAAAGACATTGATTACAGTAGTTTTCTAGTGGCAAGTAAAGAGCGTTTTTCTGATTCTTTTTACCTTTTTGTATAAACTCTGTGATACTTTGTAAGCACCAGGTAAGTTGAATCAAAGACTACATGCGTATAAAACCCACGTTTCAGTTTGACTGTACGCAGCTCATATAGCTGAATGGTGTTCAGTACGAAAAAACGAGACATGAACTGAAGTAAACAACACTAACATGATTTCTGTTCGTACTGTTCGGTTAGCAACTTTTCAAAACTGCTTGTCTAGTCGCTCTACAGACAGCTCCACCGTACATCCCTTCGACTTGTTCGGTTATTTTAACGGCTCCAAAATCTTTTATAAAGTAAATAAAGGGAGATGTAAAGAATCAACCATAAGAGGACACAGAAAAAATCTGAGCCCCAGATGGGATTCGAACCCACGACCTTCCGAGTTCTAGATCGGGTGCTCTAACCTCTGAGCTACTGAGGACTCGTTGGCTAGCAAGGGTCATTTTTGTGGGCTGGACTTACAAACCGCATCTCGCAGTCACCCAGTCACCCAGTCCATCACAAGCAACACATTAAGGCTTAACTGTATCACACAGTCACATTAATAGTAAGAAATGTCTTACTCAAAATCTTTCCTTGGAATAATTCTTAACCTTGGGCTAGTTTATGACTTTATAATATCCTAAAATCCATCCATTTTTCGAGACAGTAAACATCGCTGATTTCGTTATTGTTCTGAATAGGAGTTTGGAAAACAATAAATTCCTAATTTATGCAGGGCAGTGGCGTGATTCAACCTGTCAAACTTTTAGGCAATGAACAACGTAACCTGTGCGGTAGTCACCACTGAAGTCAAAGTGAGACAAGTATCGTTACTTGATGGTTCAAAACACGGGTTATTGACTTGACGGGCTTATTAATTCGCGACGTCATTGGTGGGTCTATCAGCTAAGCCTTAATATCAGTGACTGTGACGACTAGAAAAGGGAGCCATGCGTTGCAATCCTTCTTTTGTCACTGTAGTATCACGTAAAGATCGGTCGCTGTATTGTGCGGTAAATGTGTTGTAACTGTGGTAATGGTATTGCCGGAGATGAGGGTAAGCTTGGACCTCAGCATACAAATGTCGCCACTAGCTGCTGCTACCGGTCTATTCATGAGCTTTCTCAGTGAAGTGATAACCGACGTAGAGGTAGACCGCATCTCCGGGGAAACACCCCTGCAGTTTTCGAAAGGTTTTGTGCGTTTCTTTACGTCCCTTTTTAATACACTGCAATAAATGCACTGTAATACTATGACTAACCGTACAGTACAGTGTTCGCTAACTGGAGCTTAGAAATAACAGAAAACATGATTCAAGACCGTGCAGGTCATCGAGAGCGTCTGTGTTAGCTCAGGAGACGTTTATTCAAACAGGATTTTGTCAGGGCAGCAGAGAGATGTCCGCTTATAACAGTGTCCGTTAATATAGCTTCGACAGTAAATAAAGTAAAATTTTACCGTCTGATTTAATCTTATTTTTACCCTTAATTTTGAGTCGATAATTTTTTGTCCCGAAACTGCTACTTTTCATTATTCTTACATTCGGCTCGTACACATTTTTAAAATGCGAGTCTCCGGTTCAAGGGCGGTACATTATCGAGAATATACAGGTCCCAAAAGCTCGTTCCTCTACTTTATAAGTCTGTATTTCAGTACAATTGGACTTGGTAAAAAAATCGTTTAAACAAAAATCGTGTCTTTCAATCTAATTCACTATTTTCATACTTGTTGTGCCACCTTTTGACTCGAATATTCGATTTGTTTACTTCCGCACCAAATGTGCGCGTGCGCGAGCGCGAGTATATTTTCCAGCCACATATTTTTTGTATTTTACAGCCCGAATTGCTCGAGCTCCGTCCTTGTTTTTGGTGAATATCACGGCAGATATACCCCCTCAACGCAAAAACGTTCAGCTAAGTGAGAGCATAAGCATGTATACTTCGATTAACTGGCTTATCTGTTGTAGAAACTGCTCAAAAAACAAGAAAAATCCGAAAGTTGGGTGGTAAAATGATCATGGAGAAATGAAGGTTTTGAGGGCAAATAAAATAGTTTTAAAGAGGGCTAGATACAAAATAGGAGACGCGACGAGGAAGCTCTCACATAGTTAGCAGAACAGAAAGCGTAATGAAAAGCGAATGTTTAAAATTAGAGGCCCGTGAGATGGCAAAGAAACCTCTGCTTAGTCTTCCAAGTAGCGCCCAGCTCGTCTCAAATTTGTAAAGAAGTAGCAAAAGCCTTGCTGTGGAAGGGGACCGGGATGATTATCTTTTTTTGGATGAATGCCCAATATATATATTTTTTCAGCTGCCTAAACTAAACGAATATTGTTTGGGAGTTGAACTGGCTCCTGCGCACCAGTTGATAAAAAAAGCTCTAAATGGATCATCTGTGGGTCTACAAGCTGTATCCCACTCCATGCCGCAACGGCTGCAGAATGTGATAAAAAAAACAACAAACAAACAAACAAAACAAAAAGGGCATGCCAGTTACTGAAATTCAGAATACATGTACTCGATACAGAAATAAACATCTAGAAATTTCATGTAAAAATAAAAGTTTTGATCAAACGTTATAGTGCATGAAATTAGAGGAACGAACTTTTGAGACAAGCTGTAATATCAACGAAATAAAAGAGGAACTCGAATCTTTAATTGACAGATGGTTGACAAGAGAAGAAGCCCTGAGTAAGCTTTCTACTTAATTTAATGGCGATTTTATCGAGCACTATTGACTAAAACTTGGTTTTTCTCAGTCAACTCTTTATGATGTGACAGATGATAATAACTTTATTTATATAGCGCTCATATCCTGAGCTCATGGCCCTTGATAGCGAATGCATCAGCCAATCAGAAAGCGAGAATTGCAACACATTACTAAAGGTTTGCTATAAAGTTCCAAACCTACCACTCGACTAATTAGGTGAGTAAATGATGGGTTCTGAAGGAGATTACCATCTTAAGAGTTTGTCAATTGGAGGATAATCTCTTGAGTAGGGGGAATAATCATTAGCCTTTTGACCAATGATGAAACCGTCCAATGATTGTCATATATGACAAAACAAAAAGAGCTAACTGTGAAACATGAAGATAAAGTGGCTGAGCAAAGACACAATGGATAATGCTAGCTACATTAGCCAACCGGAACTCTCTTTGTACAGTTACAATGTAAGCACTGTAATGGTTTTAAAATATCGTGTATTTTTCTTTCCGTCATTAAAAACACCTGCTTCTTTGCTCTATGTGAAATATAAAAAATCAGTCAGCAAAAAAGAGCCTTTTAAGCAGAAATTTTGGGGAAGGTCAGTTTGCAAGGTTTGTTCACGAAACAGTTTGCTCACTCGGCATTAAAAGGTTTGTACGCACGCACAATTGTAGCTAAGAAGGAAACGAGTATAGCAAACAGAAGAAGGAAAGAAAATATTACACCAGAATAACAAGGTTCCGAAATGGAATCACAAAAAAATATCGAGAAACTGTAAAGTAACGAGAAATAATGAAACCCTTTTGAAGCGGAAAGTTTTGTTTTAACCTAAACTGGGATGGCGCCAAATCGACCAAACAGTGACGTCATCGAATGACGTCTGTCTACCGGCCAGATTTGAACTCACAAGCTGATATCATGAGCGCATCCAGTTCTTCAAACCAAATTCTTTGGATGTCTAAGGTTTTAAAGAGTGAGCCGTTACCGCTAGACTCTTAATACTGTCGTTGATCGTCAATTGAGGTAAGTTTACCTTCGTTTGAGCTGTTGAACGACAGAGGACGTGACTGCTGCTATCACCATTATGTAAGGGTGCTGAAATTGGACGACTAAGTGGAGTGATCTGCACTGAGCCATTTGCTGATTGTCTTCTCGAAATCCCAAATCGCAAAATTTTCTAGAGTGATCTATGGACGGACGAATCAGTAGGCAGAGAAAAAAGAATTTGAAACATTCCTTTTTGATCGTCAATACATTAAAACTCTAAAAACGTTTAACTTAAGGCATAATTATATTCATCTAGCTGCCAAAACCGTAAACATTTCTCAACCGGTTGTTCCACAAACCTCGGTTTTGCCAAGAAAGTTTCTTCCAATGAGTAACTGAAGCATCTCCACTCTTGTTGAAATTAGAATAATATTTGACAATCTCGGTGTACGAGGGTGCGAAACAACTTCGAACTGAGCAGTTACTCAAAAGAATGGTCTCTCTTTTAATTGAATGAATAAGATTGCCTAAGGCTACAAATAGGCTATTGAATACAGAAAAGAACAATTTACGAAAAATAGCTCATAAGTTCGCAGATTCCTTCAAACAGCAACATTTTACGGTTACTTTATGTTTTTGCTCTTTTATAAACAGTTTCTTAAAGTTCGTACATTTCAGTGATCGACATGCCCTAGACAATTCAATGGGGCGTTGCGTGATTTCGACCGTGAGAACAATATCCTCTTTATTATTTCTCTGCTCCTATTCAATTCTTTGTTTGACTGCCTAATGTATACTAAAACATGCAATGATATTAAACATAGAGAATGCAATATGACATGTTTTTCTTTCGGCTGAAAAGACATCCATGATAGGTCTAAATTGGTAGGCCCCTCACTAACATTGTCTGTTTTGTACAGGAATAGCAGATAATCAAGACAAAAGAAAGCTAAAAAAAAGTTGCACTATTTAATTAAAAATGATGAAGAATTATTCCACAAGGGAGGATATCCTAACCGAAGAGCTATCAAACCGAAGTCTCTGGTTTAAGATATTTGAATGCACACTGACTGCACTGGTTCTAATGGCAGCCTTTACTGGCAACCTTTTGGTGTGTTTAGCGATCAAGAAAAACGCCAAACTCCGCAAGATACCAAACTACTACATTGCATCACTAGCGGTGACGGATCTGCTCATGTCCTCACTTGGAATGCCGCTGACTCTTGTTGCTAACATTGCAGATGGTTGGATTTTAGGGGAAGCCCTTTGCCAATATCAGGGTTTTGTTGGCACCGCACTGGGAGCTGCATCTCTTCTCAATATAGCGTTACTAGCTCTGAATCGATACCTTAAAATCGTGCATGGACAAGACCATATAAGATACAGCCAAACCAAGACCAAAACTGTAATTTGGAGTATAGCCTTTGTATGGAGTCTTGCCCTTTTGTCTCCTACAACCTATCTCGCCACAGGTGAAAGGTTCAGCTTTCATCCAGGTAAAGTCCTATGCATCTTCGATCTAGATAACATGAACAGATACTATGCGATTTTGGCTACTTTTTGCTTCGCAATGATTCCTTTCGGAGTTACCACTTTTTGCTATTACAAGGTTTTTCGGGCCGTAAGACAACACAACAAAACGGTTGCTCAATTGAGTTCTGACGCAAGAAAACGAGCGGTTGATGAGATCAAACTTGCAAAGCTTCTGTTCATCACTTTGCTGGGGTTTGTGACTTGCTGGATCCCTTTTGTGGTTATAGACGTAATTGGTATGTTCAAAGGGCAATACGCCTTTCCAAAAGGTGTCTATACTCTATATTCCACTTCAGTAGGGCTTTCCTCCTGTGTGAATCCGGTGATATACGCAGCGCTAAATCGGGAATTCAGGATGGAATTTAAGAAAATCTCTACAGCCTGTCTCTGCAAGATTTCTCCTCCGAAGATTCCACTTTACCGATCGAAATATAATTTGGATAAGCGAGAAGGAAAGGAAACAACGAAAGAAAGTCCGATTTCATAATGTTTCATTCTTATTATGGCACAACTGCTTGCCTCGGTCGCGCATTCCTCTCAGAAATTTGCTGTCATAAAATTAGTATAGGTAATAGCGCATGATTTGTAGTGATATTTGGCATAAATACCACGAGTGATATTTCAAAATTGTCTCAAATTTCACTCGCCTAACGGCTCGTGAAGTTACGTATAACAATTTTGAAATATCACTCGTGGTATTTATGCCAAATATCACCACAAATCATACTATTATTTGTTTATACTACTACCCGCAAAAGGTGTGTAATTTTCACATGCAGGTATTTCAAATTAAGCTGAAATACCACTGCTCTAAGCCAATCAAATTGCAGAAATTTCTCGTGTAGTAGTATAACTCTTATAACAAACAAATACTTTTTTGGTCGTTGGTTAGGGATAATAAAAGTACGTACAATTATTACAGTTGCCTCCCGATAACTAAAAAATACAAAGGAAACCAAAAAAGGTTTGAGTTAAAGGTGGATGTAAATAGCCAGAAATTAGGAAAAAACAAATGAAGTGTTTTGTGTACATATAGTCGTCAAGCATGGTATTAAATAGGTTTATCAGAATTGTTACGAAGACAATTTACCAACAAGATCGGATAACAGTTGAGAGAAAAAATAAATGAAGCGTTTTGCGCAAAGTATCACGATCCAGGGAGTGCAAGCTCTATCCTGGTACAAGAACAACTATCTCTCAGCCAACCCAGAAAAAATTCAGCTACCGCACAATGATAATCAAGATATATCCGTAGATGGACATGCTATTGAGAGAATAGGGGAAATAAAGCTGTTAGGAGTTCAAATCGATGAAAAACTAAATTTTACCAACCATATAAGTGAACTATGCACTAAGGCCAGTCAAAAAGTAGGGGTCCTAGTGCGGCTACGCAACTTGATACCTTGTAACGCTAAACTATCACTTTACTAGTCTTCAGTTCTGCCCCATCTAACTTACTGTCATCTAGTCTGGCACTTTTGCAATGCATCGGACCGGAGGAAGCTCGAGCGGATTCAGAAGCGAGCGCTAAGAGCGGTGTTCAAAACCAGATCAGCGTCCTATCAAGAACTGCTACGCCGCGCCAAACTACCGACGTTGTACAATCGGCGTCTATAACACATTGCCACGTTGATGTTTAAAGTTATAAGCACAGTCTCATACCCGTGAATGTTTCTGACTTATTTAATTTAAAGAACACTCAGTATAACTTAAGGAATAGTGACTTCGAACTACCAAGATTCGAAACTGTAAGATTTGGTAGAAATACAATAAAATATATGAGACCTCTCATTTGGTCGACGTTGCCAAGACACTTAAGAATGATAGAAACTCTGAACTCGTTTAAGAAGAATATTAGGAAAGTTGACCTTTCAACTCTTGTAAATATTTAGACCTTTTTAGACGTTTTAACAAATTTTGTAAATAATTATACAATCTACACGCAAAATAAAAATAAAACGCAGGCCCAACGACTGAGGACTCGCAGGATTCCACGATCGGCTTCTTCACCTTGACACGAATGAACCTCGTTCGGAAAGCGTCACCTTCTGGGTGACAATCGCTCCTGTACCCAGACGACCAATGTAGGCACCATTCGACAATAATACGGCCACGATTGGTTACGTTTCTTTGTACGGCTACAATAGGGAGCTTAAGCAACGACGACGGCGACTGCAACGAGAACGGCAAAAAAGCAATAGGTTTAGATTGGCAAAACAACAACTTTACACGTGCATCACGCTTTTTTTGTACATTTCTTTGCCGTCGTTGCACGACTACAACGTGAAAGTGCTTAATTTTACGATTTGTCGACGACGTGAACATTATACAACGACTTTCTTTTTCTTTTCCTGAACTTCGATACAGTCTTTTATAAATTCCACTCCAGAAAAATCTGCCAAACATTTGACGAATTGAACGAGTTGGAATAAGCGCGATAAAGTTTGAAGCGGCGCGAATTCATTTTTTGAGTGACTTTTTCGTAGCCGTCGCCGTCGTTGCAGCTTAAGCACCACGAAAAAAATGGAATCAAGGGAAATTAGCTTTTAAACACTTATTGGAACACAAACCTTTGATGCCTGTGTAGTCTTCTTGGACGGTGGGGTACCGCTTGGTGTGTAGGACGCCTTCACGTGACTAATGACCTGTAATGAAATAGTGGCACATATACCATGATGGCTGAGCCAATCAGAACTCTAGAATTTCATTATCCAATGATTAAGTTTTCATAAATATACAGTAAATGGAAATACTGAGTTACCTTCCCAAAACAGAAAATAGTGATTCCGTGGTCCTTTAAGCTATTTCATTTTAATTCTACCATCTTTTCCAGATGAAATGATGGGAATGAAGCTTATTTATTCCATTTTTCTCGTTTGTTCAAACGCGGGAGTCACGCTAAACTATTCTAAACTTTCTACAACAACTTTTTGCAACCTGCTTCGTTGCAAGACAGGTTTGATTGGTTGGTGATAAAACGCGCAACATCGCTATTCAACTCGTTTTGCAGCAGTATTGCACGTTTTTGTTTCCCACTTTACCGTAGATTTAGGGACAGTTCAGAGAGGTACTGTTTAATGAGTTTTTAAGAAGCTCCGTTATACCTCTTCCATGGAGTCCGTTCCAAACGAGACGGTTCCCAGATGAAGACGCTTGAAAACCTGTTTCAGAAAAAAAAAATCGAATCGTTTTAAAATACAAAAGCAAAATCACAAACATTCCTTGTTTCTCTTGTTTTGCGGTGCAGAACTAGATAGCAAGAAAATAACTAGAAGATTTCAAACGCTTAACGTAAACGAAACAGCCGAATTTCTTTTTGAATAGAAAGCAAGAAGACAAAAAAACAAACAAAAAAAACGCAAGATAACATATCCCGGTTAGTGTCCTGCAAGCAGCCGCTAGCTAATTTGGACGGTATATATATTTACGGGATAAATCACTTCAAACAAAGTTCAAGACAGGGTCGCAAGTTCCTAAAAGCACTCGTTCTAACCAAGCTTGTACAGCCTCAGAAGCTTTTGAATTCCTCGCTTCTAATTAGTTAGAAAATATTTTCTGATAATCAGAAAGGGGCACTCTCCAGCCTTCTTGTACAAGCTTTGTCTGAAGTGATTTTGCCTCCGGAGAATATTCCAAACCCCTTATTGCCCCTAGAGCTCAGATGATACAGTAATTACCATTTCATTTTCTGTCAGGGTCCCTGTCTTATCAGACAACAGGTATCCTATTCGCCCCAGTTCTTCGGGAATCGTACTGCTACGGACCACTGTGCCGGGAATGTCTTTATCGTGTACAATAAACCAAGAGTACACTACTTTACCCATATCCAGGCTTACTCGGAGACTGCAAAGAACACAACAAAATTAACGAGCTAGGGGAAAAACGACTCATACCAGGTCCCACTTACCCCTCCCCTAAGCCAACGTTAACACTTACTTCTCACTTAGGGCAAAATGGTGGCTAGGGGAGGGGTAGGTGGGCCGTTTCGCAGAAACGTATAATGATCCGTACAAATTAGGGACTGAATGACAAGATCGGGTCATTCGATGAGGGATTCAAGCTGACGCAGGATAAACGCTAATTTTCAGGGCGCAGTGGATTAGCCGTATTCAGAAAATGAGAATACTGGAGCGCTATATTTTAAGCTTCATGCTGTGTAAAGTGAAACTCACAAGACTGCGTACCAGTCCTCTTTCGAATTTTACCAGGCCCCAAGAGTAAGGTGTTCGTTTGAGGTCGGATTGTACGTCTGGTTGCTACCTTATCTTTACAGGTTTCTTTCTTTTCTCTTTTTTTTCTGCACCGTAATTTTTAGGGAGTTATTATAACTCCAAAAATGGAGTAAAAATTTTAGGTACAGGATGACCCCTTTTTGGGGGTTACTTTAACTCCTAATTTAACTCCTAATTAGGGGTCTTATTTACTCCTGAAAAAGAGTTCTTTTTACTCCCAGTCTGGAGTTAAAATAACTCGAAACGGGGTTATTTTTACTCCTTACATGGGTTGTTTTTACTCTTTTTGGAGTTAATTTAACTCTGAAAGTGGAGTAAAAATGTTAGGTACAGGATAACTCCTTTTTTGGGGTTATTTTAACTCCTCAATATCTGGGGTCACTTTTACTCCTGAAAAAGAGTTCTTTAAGCTCCTTTTTGGAGTTAAAATAACTCCCCAAAAAATAACTCCACTGTAAGAAGTTAAATTAACCCCACTAGAGGAGTTATTATAACTCCTTAAAAATTACTGTGCATGTTTATCTTTTAGTTAAGGATTCAGCCATAGAGTCGTCGTCGTCTTCAGGATAAAAAAAAATTGACGTCTTTAATATTTATTTGACAATCAAGAAACAACTGTTACACTTGCAATGTTAAAATGCTATATAATTTCTAGGGGACTGTCTCTCCACTCTCGGAACGCTAGAAACAGTGGCGTTTCTGAGAGTTTCATTTCAAGACCAGAGACGGAAATTGGAATCAACAAGTACCCTTACTCCAATTTAAAGCTGTAACTGTCATAACAAATGAGACTAAGACACGTACGAGAGGCACGAGCAATTTTTACCGGGCCGTTTAAACCTCTCAGATTTAAACTTTTATTACCCGTAACTAAAAGGAAAGCCGTAGTGAATTAATGAAGGTAAAAACACAGTATCTTATTTGCTGAAGACATTTTAAGAGCGCCGGTCAGGAAAAATCGACCAAAATCTTAATTTCGTGGCAAGAGTTGAAAAATCAGTTTCTTTCATTTTTTGTTCATAGATAGCTTTTAGGCAGATAAGAAACCTAAAGTAGATTGCTCCTGCCGAAAGCTTTTTATTTGTGACAAAAATTAAAAGATCGGTTTTCGATGTCGGAGTCTCAGACTGCCCTAATTTTTAACCTGAAATTCGCTAAAATTAACTTTCCTCGCGTTCGCAAACAAAGTCGCTTGGAGAAATTTGGACTCTTTCCATGAACAGAAAAATTCTTTTTCTTCCACTAAAAGATACTTTCGGGGCAATAGCGAAGCTTGTCGTACTGAAATAATTCAAGAATGAGGGATAGGTTTTCACGATAACAAAAACTTAAGTTCGTTACTCATTTTCGACGGCAATGTTTAACATGTGGTATAACTCCAAATTCTCTTAATGCTATTTAAATCACACATTTAGACATTCATTTAAAACATACCTGGGAATTGGCTTGGGTTATTGAACGTAATCTCCGTAAGACACCATCGAAGTTCAGGAATTTTCATGGTAGGCCGGCGGTAATTGTGTAAACACTTCCACTTTCGAACGCACAAAAGTAGATATCTACAGCCTAAAGGCTCATTTTTTTGTACTTCTCGTAGGTTTTCCCATTGCAAAATTTCTTTTTTCAATCAAAGAGTGGGGTAAAAAGGTGAAACTGGGTCAATTTTAGCCATTTTGAAACGCTAAACCCTACCAGACGGCGACTCTGCGTGACAAGCTAATCCGTGACTGCACGTGACATAACGTACGTTTGAAGAGACGAAGCCGTTAAAATGACAGTCACGGAATCACGGTAGTAACGCAACGCAATTCTTGAAAGAGTAACATTTTCGATCCCGACAGTATTTTGAAGAAGGAAAAGTCAAACGCGCTTTTTCTGGCACTCACTTTTTATCGAAAAATATGGACTTTGACAATGGTAATTCGCTAAGGATGACGGAACAGGAAGATATCTCGTCTTCTTACTTTACGATCGAGGAAACTTGGAGCCGTTAAATAAGTTATTTTGGTCACGCTTCACTATTTTTACCGAACTTTGCTGCTTTCGTTTGGAGACTGCCTAAAGGAACCCAAGCCAATTCTCAGGTATGCTTTAGATGAGTGTCTAAATGTGTTAATAAACGAGGACCGGGAAAATTTGGAGGTATACCACATGAAGAAAAATGCCGCAGAAAACAACTACTAAATTAAAGTTTTTGTCACCGTAAAAACCTGTTCTTCGTTTCTTAATTATGTTAGTTCAACAAGTCTTGATATTTCTTTGAACGTAGCTTCTAGTGAAAGAAGAAGAGTTGTTCTATTGATGGAAAGTGTCCAAATTTCTCCTTGCGGCCTTATTCGCGAACGCGAGAAGAGTTGATGTTAGCAAATTTCGGGTTGAAAATACGGCCATTTTGAGACTCCGACCGCGAAAACTGATATTCTTACTTTTTTCGAAAATAAAAGGCTTTTTGCGAGAACAACGTACATCAGATTACTTATCTACCTAAACGCTATTTATGGACAAAAAATGAAGGCAATCGATTTTTCAACCCTTGCTACTCGATGGTCGATATTTCCTGACCGTCGCTCTTAACACTGAAAATATCCGTCGCCTCTATTTCTTGAGTTAGTGTAAGCTCTAAATGTAACTATAGCAATGTCCATTTTTTTCTGATGAGAATGAAGGCCGGGACCAAACACTGGATTTAGCTTTATGAATCCGGTTCGAAAGATTCTTTCAATGAGCTCCTTTTCGTTTATCGGTCAGTGCAATAAAGAGGTCTTTTGGGTGTAGACTACGAGCAGTCTCTCTTTTTTCTTGGTCCGTCGAGCAAAACGCCCGAGACACGCAAATGACCACGCGTGTGACTGAAGGCGCGAGAAGGGAGAGGCTGCCGTCCTCGTTTCTCGCGTCTCGCGGCTTCGCCGCTAAACGCTCGCGCGCGCGTGCACTACCCTTACTAAATCTGAAGAAAAAGAGAGACTTCTCGCAGTCTATTTTGGGTGCGTTCCGGGTCTCAGGCTCTCGGCTTATACAGGGACCACGCCAGACACAAGAGCTCAAATAATTTTGACGTTGACCAACACAAGTCACGTAAGCAACGTCAGGTATCACCAGGTTGACCACTTACAAGTTGCAAAAGGTCTTCACTGGTATAAACTGCTAAAGGGATAATATTTACAACCGCCACTAAAATGTGTCTTTTCCATCGTCTTCCCCATACAGCCATGACAGCCAAATTCTGATAACGAGTCTCGATCGCCAGTGAAACACTGGTGAAAAACCATTCAATCACCAGCTGAACTAAGGTGAACTTGGCAAATAACAGTAGTACCATTGAAAGGGAGCTATCTTGCAAGCAAAGAAACTTAAACAAGTAAATAAAGCCATTTACGGACACTATAGCAGTCGATTCTGACATCATGCTCATGATAGCGATATCAGCCATGAGTCTCTCACGGCGAGGAGTACGGAAACTTCCCCAAGGAGCTGATTTCCTTTTCCAAAGCAAATGAAAAATGTGATCAATGAACACCATTGTACTCCGTTCTATAACTTCTGCAGCGCCGTGGATAATTCCTATAATAGCAATGTTCTCTAGACTGTCAAGATCTGCTTGCAAAGCTCGAAAGATAATCGCTGACCCATAATACAACGGCACCAGCAAGGTATAAGAATACCCCGGATGAGTAATATTATATAGTCGTTGAACACATATTCGTGAGATTATCTTAACAACGACTCCAATGAGAGGAAAAAATAGGGCAAGTAAAAGTTTGTTTTTACTCTTAACGAAATACGGATAGACAAAGTACTGACCAATCTGTCCGACAAGAAAAGTAAAACAAGCCGTTGCTAACATCTGAAGGAACAAAATGAGCTTTTTTATTTTTCTTGAACGGGGGCAGAAATGATTCGTCACCACGTACTGTTCCAAACAAACGCTGATAATGAATATCGTGTTTAGTGGAAACCAAGTTAAAAAGCTGGAAATGCTCACATGAGATAACTTTAAGGCTCGTAGAAACACGCGATAGAGTGCGTCCAAGCAGTATGATAGAAATGAAACCAGAAAGAGCTTTCCTTTCACCCCCTTTAACTGAAATGGACGAAAAAGGAAGAGCAAAACAGTGAAGGGCCAAATATAAAGAAAACTACAATAAAGCATACCAGTAAATGCCCATTGCGTTTGCAGTCTATTTGATTTAAGTCCACAGTTTACGGTCCAAAACATATTAAAACAAGCGTAACAAATAACCGTGTACAATGTACCAATGAAAGTAGCGGCGAGCAGCGAGATAAAAGCTCCAGTACTCAGTGATTTGCCTACTGTACAGAGAACGGATGGTCTCAGAAGCTTCCAAGCCATTGCCATGTCCTTGTTGCGATCTTCCTGTGTAATTTCTTCGATGGAGCAAGCATTGATAACCTTTATATCAAGATTTCTAGACGCCAGATAATCCCATGTGGTAGATTCTCTTTCGCTGTATTCTTGATAGATAAGCTCATCAACGGGACGACAATACCATTCTCGACCTGTGCTTTCTAGAGGATTGTAACCAAAAGATTCTTCAGTGAATTCCGGTTCCTCCGGATTGTAGTGCTCTGTTACGCCTCGGGTAAAACTGAACAAAATTTGACCAACTACCTCTGTTAGTATACCCATTTTCACCAGAGAACTCTACACCCACCGTAGGATAGTTTTCTTGGTTAGAGTTTATAGCACCGCTCCACCTTAATAGTCATGGTCAATTGATATATCCGTTCTTGTTGTCGATAATTTTAGAGCGCTGTAATTATTGTTGGTTTTCACATGACGTCACTAAAATTCAAACTAAAAAACTATCGATCCTACCGAGATTTCACTTTCAAGCTCATCAACGGGACGACAATACCATTCTCGACCTGTGCTTTCTAGAGGATTGTAACCAAAAGATTCTTCAGTGAATTCCGGTTCCTCCGGATTGTAGTGCTCTGTTACGCCTCGGGTAAAACTGAACAAAATTTGACCAACTACCTCTGTTAGTATACCCATTTTCACCAGAGAACTCTACACCCACCGTAGGATAGTTTTCTTGGTTAGAGTTTATAGCACCGCTCCACCTTAATAGTCATGATCAATTGATATATCCGTTCTTGTTGTTGATAATTTTAGAGCGCTGTAATTATAGCAGCAAACAGGTTATTTATATAAATAAATACGTCAGTTTCCACACCTGACCGTTCTTTCTCAGGACATATTTCTACGCATGCAGGGTTCAAAATAAAATCAGAGCTTTTAGCCTGAATCTGTAGGCTTTTTTGTCAAGGCCTATTTTGTTCCCTGATGTCAATAATGAATAACTTTTTTCACTTTCTGCGATCTGCGTGTATGACACGTGACCAAATTCTTCCTGAACTGAAATTTCACTTTCCTTCCTGAGAAACCTTGAAAATGTAAAGTGATTTTATATAAAGATTTGGCACATAACACATGCTTTGAACTGCCAAAATATTGTCACCGTCGGAATCTTCACTTTTTATTAACGTGTTTCATTGCAACAATTGCCGTTCAAACAAGGACAAACAGTCGCGCTTCTTCACTCAAACCAGGGCGGAGCACAAACATGGGAAATCCGTTCTGTAGAGCAATATGAATACAAACTGACTTTAATTTGAACGAGAGAAAAGGCTTCACGAAAGGCACTATACAAGTTTTGGTGCAAAATAAATCTTGATTACAAGTGTAGAAACATAAAGGCGCTAACGCAACAGTTTGTCTAGACAAATTTGCACGTTTCATGCTAGCCTCCTACGCAGACGTTCGTCACGCGTTCCTGCCCAGGAAACTTGGCGAAAACTTTAAAATCCTCCAGAAATGCCCAGGGAAACTAGAGTGTTTAATACAGGAGATGTTGATAAGATAAAAGACCTATGCTAAACACTCAAGCGGACTCCACCCGTGCGAAAATTTTCATTTAATTATAATTTGTCCATTTTCACACTTTAATTTACATGCACGTTTCGCACTTTCTTTTTCTATAAATATTACCACGAATCATGTTAATTTCTCATCTCTTGATAATGATGACATGAAGCCATCGAAACGTCAGGTTTCTTTTATATCGTTATTTTTGTTTCAAATAAAGCTTATTGAACTGGCTATCTTAACAAATCAACGGTTTTTTAAAAGAAATGCAATATCGATTTTTTTGTTCGGTTTTTGTAACCCAAGCATTCGAATCAACTACAATTCAAAACGATTTTTGTTTTTTATCAATTTGACTTGGTCGAGTCTCTCGGAAGTCAAAGCGCTAAAAAAAGTTGCGGGATTTTGCCAGATAAAAGTTACAGAACAATTTAGGAAAAAGGCTGAAAAATAGTTAGATGATCATGCAAAAATGCCTCTCAACAAAAACGTTCAAAAAAGATTCCCCGCCCCGATATTTGTTGCTTGAGCATTAAGGTAATACAATGTATCTTTCAAAATTCTGGGTCAATTGAACAAATTTCCTTTAAGTTTAAGCTTTCGAAAGCTGATTCGGGCGCTCGCATTAAAAATTAATAAAACGGAACGCACTACATCACTTGGACACGAGACACCCCTGAAGGTATTCGGTTAGTAACTTACAAAGATGAAGTATTTGGCAAATTATTTATTCATTTAAACGGCATTTCAAGACTAACCTCAAAGGAATTATGTACGAAAACAGTAGAACGTAGCGAAAAAAGTAGCGATACCACGGTCCATTGAAACCCTAGAAGTCAATAAAACAACGTAAGTCATAACCGTGAACATTTCACTCACGACTTTCCCGTTTACTTCTAATTTGACTGATAAATTGTCGTAGCTTGTATCCGCGGAAGATGTTTGAAGGGAGAAAAAGGTGGAATTATGGGTCGCAAGAACACGATGGGCCCTCAACCTCTTTCGCGCACCCTGCATGTACTCGGCACGCATGTCAACTAATATGGGTGAAAGGTGTTGGAAAGGGATTATGGCCTGCAAGAACACGACCCGCGCACCTTTCACGCACTCGGGCACGCATATCAGCTAGTATGCGTGGAAGGCGTTTAAAGTGGAAGAGAACGGGGAATTATGGCGAGCGAGAAAAATGGTGGGCGCTTCCCCTGCTTCTTAAGCACCCTTCATGTACTCACGCGCGCACGTCAGCTAGTATGCGTGGAGGGCGTTTGAAGGGGAAGAGAACGGGGAATTATGGCGCGCGAGAAAATGATGGTCACTTCCCCTCTTTCTCGCGCACCCTTCATGTACTCGCGCGCGCATGTCAGCTAGTATGCGTGGAAGGCATTTGAAGGGGAAGTGAACGGGGAATTATTGCTTACAAGAACAGGATGGGCGGTCCCCCTCCTTTGCGCTCCCTTTATATACTCGCGCGCCTTAGCTTAGTTTCCCTTTCGATCCCTTTTTCACTTCAATTTTCAATTTTCACGCGCCTGCTTGCACAAATGGCTCACTCTGATATCCCTGAGAAAGTGCGATACTACTCGTAGCCTATGTTTCGCGATTTCATGCTATTTTTAGTTATTTAATAATTAAAAGCAATTTAAAAGAAGGTGTCAGATATGGCCTCGTGGTCGTAAAGTAGATGTAACATGTACCTTAAGTGTCACCATAACGAAAGAAACAGCCATAGTTGCTGCGAACAGAACTTTAGTCAAGTTGTTAACCTCTGCATCAATTAGGCCAAACTAAAGGGGGGAAAACATGTGTAATTAAATGACCGGTAACATAGTGATGAGAACAAAACTGAATCAAGGTAAGCACTTTGGTATTGGACTGATTTATTTGAGGGCTAGGCTTTCAAAATTAGCCTTCCTCAGCGTCTCAGCTGTACTGTAATAAAACACTTTAACAGCTCAGTAGTATTCTAAAATATTCCTCAGATCATAATTATACGGTGAGTAATAAGAGGAGTGGTTTATAGAGGAGGGAGTTGAACCAACATCAAAATCAGTTACTCATTTTGGGGTTATTTAGCCAGTGTGGCAGGAAACACTGGGGAGGAGAAAGGGGTGAAAAGCACAAAATTTCCCCTACCCCTTAGTGTTTTTCACCCCTTCCAATTCCAGTTCCCCCCCCCCCGTCCCCACCTTTTATGCAAACGTAACAGGCTGCTAGGGGTTCATTGGAATCGGAAGTTGATTTATAGTACAAACCAGAATATCAGCCTTTCACTCTATTCCTCTCTCTCTAGAGGCAGATTTTGATTGGGGGGGTGGGGGGTGGGGATGAACTGTCTGAGGTAAGAAGCGGGTGTCATTTAATCCAAGGAATATGTGACTAGATACAGTCGACCTTCTATCAAGCAATCACCCTCTAGGTCAGAACAGACTGCCTAATAAAGGAAGGCCACTTAAGAAAGGGCTTTGTTTACAGGGCTGGTAGTTCAGGACAAGCGGATTTTGTTTCTGGGTAAGGAGCTTTCCAAGCCGACTTGCCCGCCCGATTGGCAAGGGTTTAAGCAAGACATCCTCAAACTAAATAATAGGGAGCTTAAGCAACGACGACGGCGACGGCAGCGAGGCATGACGGCAAAAAAGCAATAGGTTTAGACAAGCGAAACAACAACTTTACACGTGCATCACGCTTTTTGGTACATTTCTTTGCCGTCGTCGCACGACTACGACGTGAAAGCGCCTAAGTTCACGTTTTGTCGAGGTCGGGAACACAAGGCCACAACTTTCTTTTTCTTTTCCTGAACTTTGATACCTGAGTCCTTTAGAATTCAACTCCAAAAACATTTGCCAACATTTGACGAAGTAAACGAAATGGAATAAGCGCGATAAAGTTTGAAGCAGCGCGAATTCACTTTTTAACTGACGTTGTCGTAACCGTCGCCGTCGTTGTTGCTTAAGCACCCTATTAGGTAACCGCTCAAGTCGCCCGAAAGTCATCTCGCCCGAAGTTATATCGCCCGAAACCTGAGTCATGTCGCCCGAAACTCATAGTCAAGTCGCCCGAAATTTTAACAAAGAGTGTATGTAATGAGACAAAACAAGCGGGATAATGGTGTAATGAAGTCTCGTTCTTCAAGCAATGATGCCATGGTGAGACCAAACAAGCGGGGTGAATTTGTATCATATCCCGTTCTTTATGCGATGAAGACTGAGACGAAACAAGCGAGATGAATGTGCATAACACATCTCGTTCTTTTAGCCTTGATGAAACGGAAACAACAAACGAAACAAGTGCGATTAAGATGTTAGGATGTTGCTGAGCATGATAAAATTTCGGGTGACTTGACTAAACATTTTGGGGGACACCACTCTGGTTTCGGGCGACATAACTTCGGGCGAGATGACTTTGGGGCGACTTGACCTCAAGCCCTCAAGACAAGCTCGTAGTTACCTCCGGGCAAGCAAAATGTGAGAGCTTCTTACCACAAAGGACAAGCTGGAATTGAAGTTTTTTCCGAGCCCTGTGTTAACAGTGATTTACTGGTAATAGGGTCCAGTGGAATTCTGTTAGAGCGGTTTTCATTTGAGTGTCGAAAAGTACTTGGTTTTGCACTTTCTACACGATGCGATTGGCTTAAAAGATTCGCGCCACCTTTTCATCCAATCAGAAGTAAAACCAAAGCCAATTGTGACGCGCTCGCACGATTTTCCCGCGCTTTGCGTCAGCCACATGTAATTACTTCGAGTTTTGATTGGTTCAGTGTATTGTCTGTGTCCTATGTGATTGGCCAGAGTAATTACTTTGGTTTTGGTTTTACGACACTCAAACGAAAACCACTCTAACTGCATAATAAATACAAGGCTGGTGTTGAGGTTCAACTGTTCATACCTTTGTTTCAGGGTTTGACGTATTCATCACGCTTCTTGTTTCTGAGCCAGTGTATACAACAACTCCAATAGCAGTTCCTAATGGCAACACAAACCCAAGATATGATAGGGTAGTATCAAACCAAGCATAACACTTCACTTTAATGAGGCCAGGGCTCTCAGTAAGGGCTGGCGACCAGGGATTTCTCCTGGCTACTATATTATATCAGCATGACCCCAGCTACTTTCGAAGGAAACGAAAGGAAAATAGAGCAAAAAGAGCTTCCCAGCTGCTCAATTCTCAGCCTGCTTATTGCATATACGCGGCAATTTGAAATCTTAGTGACAGCCCTGTAGGCACAGACCAACTCAAGCAAATGGGGCGGGGGATAAGCACAAAATTTTAATATGACCCGTACGTGGTACTACAGTCGACTCCCGAAAATTCAAACCTTTAAGGGAAATAGAAAAAAGGTGGAGTTATCGGGAGTTCAAGTTATCGAAGGTAAAATTATATAGAAAATGATCTGAAGGGAAATGAAAATTGCTGTGAGTTAGAGAGAGGTTCGAGTTATAGAGTGTTCGAGTTACCAGAAGTCTGACTGTATAAAATTTGGTTCTTTTCTTGAACCTAACATACCACCAAATGACAAAAAAAAGACACAAAGATGGACTCAAATATCAGAGCAGAAATGAAGAAACCCGCAAAAATTGAAACATCGTAAAATACTGACAGAACCATGGTTTCCTCCACATTTTTTGTGAGATGTAGGTTTTTGAAATTCAAACTAGAGACATAGGTACCTTTCTACCTCTTAAAAAGGCATCATCAGGAAACAAAAAAATGAAGAGAGATGAGCAAAGTAAAAGGTGAGCATCAGGATTTTTCCCCAAGCACTATTCTTTTCCTTTTTTCTTAGCCTCTATGTTTTAGAGCCACCTACAGTGGCACAGAAGAAGAGATTTTATTCTATTTTAAATAAAAAACTAAATTTGTGACTCAAACCTGATGCAATGACAGTGTTGGCCCACATTGTGTTCTCTATACTGAGTGGAATTTCAGTCCTCTCGCCATCATACTGAAAATGAATTCACATAATATTATTTTAAAAATAGCTTGAGTAGCATGTTTAGTCTACAGTGAGATCTGCACTTCAGGCAGACCCCATATTTTTAAAAGGGGACATTCCTTTATGTGAACACAAGCATTTAGTGAGTCCATTTGTAAACATATTTTCAATTGACTGTGAAGCTCACAAAACTATGAACACCAGAAATACCTCTACAATGCCTTTCCTGGCCTTAGGTGTTCACAATTTTCTTAGTTTGACAGTTATAAAATATATAATGGTAATATCCCAGGGTGTCTGCTTACACAGGTTTCACTGGAGAACCAATGTGAAGAATAATTACATGCATGTTCATACCTAATTTCACTGAAAAAAGTATTGCTTTTCCCATCGGTAATATGCAATCTACATTGCATTATGGCAAAGCATCACAAAATTGATAACGTCTTTAAGTAACAATGAGACATGGTAACGCCCACAATTTTATTAACATCTTTTGAAAACAAGTCTTATGTTGGTTTGAATGAATATTAAATTGTTCAGTATGATTTATTGAAAAAGGTTGTGAAGTTCACTAAGCTTAAAACTATTAACAGTGAACACTGTGTCTTGAATTTGATTTCGCCTTTCTACAGAGAACAAGAGAGATATGTACCAATGAAAATACAAACGCATGTACAGATAAGGGATTGCTTATTGTAATATCAATCCCACTGTCCTTATGTTATTACCACTGTCCAGCATAAGTCTCTAGAATTGGGTAGCTTGAATATGGTATATACTGCATGTAATGGAACTTACCCTTGTAAATGTGCCAACAAAAGAATGAATGTCTTTCTGTGGCTTTTCTGCATAAACAGAGGCACTGATGTTCAACAAATCCTAAAGCAAAGAAAAACAATTAAATTAACTAAACTACATTTGCCACACAAGTTCTAACTTTTAGCTACAATCTGTTGCCTTCAAATGAGTTAGTCAGCCATCTTATAATGCACTAAAAACAAAATCAATAGCCCTTAATATACATGTTCACATCAGATGAGCAAATTTCACCACAATTTTGAAATTGCAAAGTTGAGAAGTTTTGCATATTAAATGAATTCCCAAGTCAGTAGAGTTGAATAGGATACCCATGCACAAGGGTTGCAAATATGTAGAATTTAGCTTACAAAAAAGGCTTGTTGGTGAAATTTGCTCATTTCCAAGATCTATTCATGCATAAGGGCCATTAAAACTCTTCCCCATGATGAGGACTTTACACAGCCATGTACCAAATCAACTTCAAGACCATTCACAACTCGACTTTGTTTAGTACAGTCCATGTCTTTTTCTAATTAATAATACCTCATTCCACACCCATATTTCACTTACATCATCACAAGGCAATCTTTGGCATGGTGGTACAGTTAAACGGAGTTTCCAGTCTGTTTCACCATCCATTTGATCTGTTCTTAGAAAGCAAGCCCCTGAAAAGAAAATATTTTTTTAAATCAAAATTCATGGGTAGTTGGATAACCTTGTTTTGGCATATGCCTTGACATCATCGTAAGATGTATCAACAACAGTTAAAAGGTGAGACAAAAACAAAACTGGGCCAACAAACTAAATTCATATAAATGGGAAAAATTTCAATCACTAGATGTCAAAAAGTCCTATCTATAGAGGTCTTGTGAATCAGTTTACCATTTTTTTCTGACGTTCTCAGGAATACTATATCAGCTGGAACTCTTTGATCCTGTCAAACAAGGAAATTTAATGAGTCAACAGCTCAGGAATATCTTTTAATGCAATAATTGTGATCAAATCTTTTTATTATATTATGGATGGTAGTATATCATGTAAAAGATACACTATGATAAAGATATTAACTAAATCTTGTATTGTGATTAGCCAGTTATTAAATTTAATGCAAGCAAGGTGGAGTTACAATAAATTATTACCTTCCCCATGGCCATGTTAATCTCTGCAAGGGCAATTTTTCTCAATATTTCACCATACATCAGAAAAATACTTCATTCATGACCAGTTGGTGAATACTGATCAAGGCTGTGTTCTAAGAAAAATTGAAGGGAGCCCAGTGCTCTGAACTTACGAAATCCAGGGTACCCAGCATATGATTTGTATGAAAGAAGTAAGATTTTTTAATCACCCAAGAGCAAAAGTTAGGTGCCAGGGGCCACCAGGCTCTGCTAGAGCACAGCCCTGCTGATGGCTGCATATTAGCTTTTAATCTTTGTGTTTATATCAAAAAGGAACTTGAGAGACATCTAGCAACCAACCTCACTTCAAGCTCACACAATAAGAAGGAAAAGTTTAAAAAATTTACTCAGTGGATGCATTTTCACCTGATTAAGGGTGAAAGAATGAGTTGTAGGTAAAATCCTTCTAGTAAACCAGTATTCAAGCTAGGTTGATTCAGAATTCCCTTTGTTTCCAAGCCCCAGTTCAAAGGAGACAAATAAAATTGTGGTTCAACCTGAGACTGGATTTTACCCAACAAATACTGCACATACCTTTTCAACAATAATGAGATCTGATACTTTAATGGCTGAGCTTGGCACATTAACAATACCTAGCAAACAAACACAACAACATGTCCAACATATTTTTCATTTTTTGGAAATTTAATTTGTGCTACCTTTTAACTCACAAGAATGCCTTGAACTAAAAAAAATTAACAAACAGCAACTAGTAAGTTTCGGGTGTCAGTTGTTTTGTTTTTTCCTTGGGTGGGGCTAGCTCCTTGCACCCCTCTGGGGTACAGAGGGTGTACTGACCCTCACGTTCATTGGAATAACGTTTTACTTTAATAGGTATACCAGTTCTTCAAGCTTTAAAATGCTTTAATCAAATAAATGGCCAATATGCCTTGCAGCCAATTTTATCCCACAGTGGATGCTTCACTAATTTGTATCCCAGCAAAAGCTTGACTAAATTTAACAATCCTGCCAATAAGGCTTCAGCGTAACTGCAAATTTGCTGCTGCAACTTTGGATATCACGGGGCTTTCCTGCCTGTGGACTAACAAGTGCCAAATGAGGTGACAAGACTAAATGATCCCTAGGCCTTATGCAACTTTCTTTCATCTCTCCTAATTTTAACTATAATTTATTAGGTTGATAGAGTAAAAAAAATTATTTTCTTCTTTTTTTGGGGGGGGGGGGGGTGGGAAGGCTCTGCAGGACAAGAATTATTTATTTGATTGAGGAAGCATGTCTAAATAATAATAATATAATAAACCTTGAAAATTAGTAATGATGCAGGGCTTGAAAAAAGTCCTTTCTGATCATAGAGGACAGGCAGATTTTCTCCTAAGCAAGTACAGTAAGTTTTATGAAGGTCCAGGCAAGTCATCCTCTAACAAAATTAACTAAGAAGAGCAAGAAGTGGCCGTGGCAAGCAACATGTCAGTGCGAGCTGCTTGCCTAAAGGACAAGCTGGAATTCAAGTTGTTGTGATGATGGTGATTACAATGACAATTAAATAGTGTTGATGAAACCCCAAGTCTGAATTAGCTAAGATTAGTTTATTTTCGACTTCTTTGTGACGACGAATGACTTCTTGCTCTGTTCCTACATGGTGTACTGTGACCAAAAACTAAATACTATCATTAATAGTGACCTTTCTTTGTAAGTTTCTTGTACTCTTGGGAGTTGACTTCCCTATCTCTTCTAAACCTTATAAAGTCATCATAAGCTTCACGGCACATTGTCACAAACACAACAAAAGCCTGTAAAACAGATAAAAATAGCTCGAGTTTTTTCTAGACAATCAAAACATTTGTTTTAAGTAAATTAAAAAGAACTTCAAGTTATACTGATGTAAAGTAACCATATATGCTTAAAATACATCTTTTCAAAAAGCTTACTTTAACTTATCTATTTACGCTCTTATCTAAAGTTATCTTATCACTATTTTAGCTGTATGGGATTTACAATGCAATATTAAATTTTAATCATTTATTTCATAATATAGTACAATACAATAAAAGTGTAAATATCATTGATTGCAATGTTATTTTTTTAAATCAATTTGTATCCATTTATAAGTTTTTTTTTAAATTAATAATGTAAAGAGCATTTAAAAACTTTTAGTTTAATTTTCCCTATTAAGAAATGAATAAATTAACTACATAAATAATTATTATCATAAACTGCCACTTATAAGCCCCAAAGTTATAGGCCCACCAACCTGAAAAAAAATACATCCAATAAAAAGCCCCCACTCCCCACCCCCACCTCCCAACCCCCTGCCCTCAGATATAAGCCCAACTCTTGCTTTCATATTTGATATTTATGATGTTTTGAAAATCCAGCAAATGCAAAACAATTTTTGATCAGCATTGCTGTAGCTTGATTTTAAGTGCCTTTCCTATTCCAGTTATAAGTCCTGTCAGATATGTTCCTCCATTCATGAGCCCCCCTAAAACCCCTTACGAAGATATAAGGTATAAGCCAAAGGCCTTAAATGCAGCAGTTTATGGTGATTGATTAATTGATTAATTAATTAACTATGCTTACCAGTGGCCCCCAGTAAGTATACAGTGCTCCAATTCTAAGATCAGGAATAAACTGTGAAGTAGCTACCACAAGGAAGTACATGTTCAGGAAGATTTTAAACTGGTTATATAGGGTCTGAAAACCAAAGAAGGATATTTGCTTTTAATAGATATCAAATACAGTGTAACATCTTCTCAAAAGGCCTAAACAGGATAAATACAGTCCTGTATGCAAAGTTTAGGGGTATACATGTACTGAATCTGAAAAACTATTGCACATTAAACTGTTTTGGCGAGTGTTTCATTTGTTAATTGCCCCTTAAAGCCTTGGCCCTTGTTTGCCTATACACTGTTCAGTACACGTAGGGCCCTCAAAGAATCCGCAAAAAAGGCATCAATTATGAGAATTGCAAGATTCTGCTGTCAATGAGGACAAGAGTTTCATAGAAAAAAGAGGAAGCTGGGCTGCTTAAATTTTGCAGGCTATTCACAGCAACATTGCTTATTTCTAACCATTCTTCAGGCACCAAGACTCTGAGCAAAGACTACATGTTAATTGACCAAGCAAACATCTGGCTGTTGCCAGGGTTGTCACTAAGATTTCAAGTTGCCGGGTAAATACAACAAGTAGGCGGGGAATCAAACGGCTAGGGATTTCTTTTGGTTCTATTTTTGTTCTATTTTCCAATAAAAGTAGCCGGGGGTCACTCTCTTAGTAGCCGAGGAAAATCCCCAGCCCCCGGCTCTTAATGACAACCCTGTGTTGCCCTGGACTGAATCTTCATGTCTTTCTGGAAAGACCAAGATCCTTCTTACACGCTATACAGTACTGCATTATGTTTGATGTTACAGTAACTGGGCCACAGATGGCATCATGAATCTTTCATGCCACTTATGTCCTGAAAATTTACATCCAATATACCATAGACTACAGAAATATTTCAAATACTTACCAATGGAATAAAAGTGATGATATTGTACTTTTGGTTACGAATAACATTACGAGGAAACTGCTGTGTAGCAGACTAAAAAAAATAAAGTATTTTGAACAGTCAATACTTTCACTTACTCAATAACATTGACTAGTTATTTCCATAACAAAGCAAAGAAGGTTTGTATCAAAACAAGGTCACCCTCAACCTCGCTTCCATCCATAACTGTAAAATGGCCTATTCCCTTTTCTTTTTGTGCTTAACTGATCAGGTCATTCAATTTCTTTTAGTACCAGCTATACAGTCGACTCTCTCTTAACAGACACCTCTATAAGACGGACACCTCTGTAAAACAGACACCTAGAGTTGGTCCCTGCCTTTCTTTGCTCCCTCTATTTGACTTTCTATAAGACGGACATCTCTCTAAGATGGACAGCTAGTGCTGGTCCCAAAGGTGTCCGTCTTAGAGAGAGTTGATTGTATAGCTTTTCATCTGCCTTTTTGTTGGCTTTTTCTTCGTTTGTCTTCTTTTCACTTGGGCTTGTTCTTTACTAGTCTTGGTCGCAAATTTAACCTAACCAGGGACGATTACATTTATTACTGAAGCTAAGCTGCCACATGGCTCTGGTATGCAATTTGCCAGGATCAGGTACACACTAGCTAGCTTCAGTCTCTTCTTTAATCTACTCTTTGTACCAGAAATACTAAAATCTGTGATCCTTTAATTTGGTTACCTTTTGTTTTTAGTTTTCTATTTTAAACATTAATCTCTGCAACATTTTATCATATTGCCTATATTTTATTTTCCTCATTAAGACTGATGGGGAGGGTGTCATTTTTTCTTTGGGTCAAGAGGGGGGGTGTCAAAAGACTCTGTATGATGTGAGGGGATATGAAAAAACTTTTCCCCCTCAAAAAATATCTCTTTCCCCCCAGCACCCACTCCCCCCCCCCCCTTCCCCCACTGCAGTATACATAATGAATGCAGCCCCAGGACTGTATAATAAAATAATTCTTTCTAAAGGAAAACTTTTTAATAAGGGATTCTGTTACCTACACAATGATGTAGATTTTCATTACCTTGAAAAAATCAAATTTTTGCCTTTATAATTCCCTACTGTCAAAACTACTAAAAGCCATAAAAGTTACTGTCAATTTAACAAACCTCTCTTCCTAAAACAACTGTTCTTGGTTTCATCTCAATTTTTCCCATTAGTCTATCAAAGCAGCTGTGCAGAAAAAATAATACATGTAACAGACTTCAGCAACATCAGGGCATAAGTTCAAGGCTGACTTGCTCTAGCAGGACGTTACATGTCGTCATACAATAATGTGAATGCTATGCTCTAAGAGATTGGTCATTGCCCATAATCTATTAGAGTACAGATCTATACATGGATGACGTCACAGGAAACTTTGTTTTCTTTGTTTTGCTCAACACAGCACGCGGTTTTGAAAATGTTTGTGAGATTATTTCGGATAAAACAAGTGAAAGCCTCCAAAAAAGTTTAGCAGGAGCCATTTACAAAGAAGAAAAAGGAAAAAAAGAGAAACAAAAAGAGTTCTTGACAACTTGAGAATGCCTAAACTGCAAGAAATCTTCACAATGTACAATTGCCACCGTATGTCATTGCTATGAGAGACTTGTAGATAATTTGCAAAACATTTTTGCGATTATTCTACTTTGAGCAAGTGAAGGCATTAAAAAACTATTTGGAGAAACTGTGTAAAGAAGTAAAGAAGAACTGAGACAAAAAGCAGCATTTTGGACTTAAAAATGCCTAAACTAGCACAAGCCCTCAAACAGCCAGGCAGTTTTTTCTTCTCTCTTCATTGTATAAAACAAATCTAGATTCCAAGCTGCTGTGAGTCTGTTCTGTAACTGATCACTGAAAAAGTCAAAGTATAGTAAAAACATCAGTGACACACTCATCTGTGGCTCATGTGCCACTTCTTTTTTTTTACCACATTTTGACGTCATCTGTGATCTATTACTGAACAAACGCATTACAATGTGGACTCTACTTGTTAATAGAAATCAGTCATGAAAAGCTAGTCGATATTAGTCGATAGTGCTTGATATTTGTCAATAATTGTCGATTGATTGGTTTAATTTGTCAATAAAAGTCGATAACCACAATGTTCTCAAGATAGATGATCAATTGATAGACTTCTGAGACTTTTCAGAAAATATCTACTAAGGATTTATGTGAACTTTACACAAATGTTGCATAAGGAGAAGGATTTGGATGTTACCAATTCTTTGAATGCACAAGAATGCTACTCAGTTACAAATGGATATACATTGTAAAATCCATTCGAACGAATGTTGCAAAAGCTCAAGTAGACTTTCAAGAAAATCCTTCCTCCAAGTTAAAAGTGGCGCAAGACTTTTTGAACGGATGCTAACAATTTGCTTATAGATACTGAAACTGTTGCTTCTGATCCTTTTCATCTACCAATAGTTTTCAGATAAAAATCAAACTCAAACACCAATTTTGATATAACCTCGATAATCACAGGAAATTTTATGATTGACTTTTATCAATTTCATGTATCTGTTGATTGATCAGTATCAACATTTACCAACAACAATCGATTTAAATCAAATATTAAAATTATCGACATGTAACGTCCTGGCCCTAGCAGCAGTTCAGGGCAGAGAGCTCCCTTCTATTTTTGTTAGAACACAGACTTGAGGTCTATAAGTTCTCTACTGCTATCTCCAGCAAAGTAAAAAAAAAAATTTTATTGCGTTGCCCTCAGCAGAGACTGGTCTTCAATGATGTCAAACTGTCAGGGCCTACAAATTAAAGTCTAAAGAGATATGCTTATATCCCTGACCAGGGTTTAGCGAGTAAAACATCAACTATCAAAGCGATATTGAAAAAAAAGAGCTAAGACCAAAATTAATTCCCAAATTTATTTAAATTTTAGCTCATTTCAATAAAATGGCTTGTCAATTAAGTTTAAATATGTACTATATGTTCATTTCGGCCTCATATATCCCTAATATTTCATTTTGTGGCTCCCTCAAGTGTAATCAATGGACAGCTAGTAATCAAAACAATAAATCAGTAACAAGTAAAGGTTCTAACCAAAATCAGGCTTTTCCTTCCCATTTATGTTGATATTTTTGTGATCTTAGACGTATTTCTCACCTTCGACAGGAAGACAGAAATCCACAACAACACCAGAATTTAAAACAGCGTTTGCAGCAACCTTCCTTATCTCTCCTCCTTTTCCGCTTCTTCCTATCTTTAGCACCGACATCGGACTGATAACCCTCTGAATAGCCTTCTTCATCGTCGAAACCGTCATCGACAACAACTGGCATCAGAGGTGTGTCATCGTTAGTGGATCCGTAACCTGCCTCTTCTTCAGTGTTCGATCGCGTTTTACCGTTGTTTCTCAACTTCCTGTAACCATTTGTGCCAAGATTATTAAGTGGGACTGCCTCGTACGGCATAGTCGACGAATAATCGGTGGATTCGACGTACAATCGGGTAGTTGAACTGGTAGTCATTTCATTTGAGCGCCATCTTATCAAGTAGTTTCTGGAACCGCTGGTCAACAACACCCATTCTTGTGTGGGTGGGGAAGGAAGGGACAATTCCAACAATCATTTTTTTCCAGAATTTTATCAACATCTTGCACTATGCTGTTGTCAGTTTGCAACAAATATTACAATAAGTATACATGGAAGTAAATTAGTATGTATTTTTTTAATATTTTAGTCAAAAACCGATACCACCGAATACCATCTCATCCCAAAGAGTTTGACCCTCCCCAGCCTAGTAGTTCTATGATATGACTATCGTGTATGTATCACTGATTTGGTACCACGTTGATTTGGTAACGGCAGTTAAAGAAAAGAATTGTTCAGCGCTGGTGATAATAAAACAGGTAAATAAATAAAAAAATGATTAGATAAATAAATAAATAGATACTGGATACTCAATGAATCCTCCGTGTGGGGCTTATTTTGGGGAGGGGGGGGACTTATTTAAGCGCCAGGGTTTTTTTTCCTTTGCCTAGTTCTTGATTGTTCGCGACGAGAGAAGTTTATCAAACCGTAAGCACGGGTTACTTTATGCAAAGTATTTAGTTAAGCACGTAAATAATCCACTTCGATGTGAAGAATAATAATTGCCGGGTTAGGGAAGGGGGACTCGACAGAGGGGAGGGCTTATGTAATTTGTTCGCCTGAAGGGACGCATTATGAGAGAGGAGGTTTATTTGAGAGTAGGCTGCTTGCAGTCCGCCTTTTCTCTTAAAATCAGTCTAGTTCTTACCTCAGCCAGCGCGATTGCAAACAACGACGTTATGTTACAAAAGGGATAAGGACTTTCTCATCTCGGGCTTACACCCTGGTTTATCGCGGCTCGCGTTCTTGTGTTTCTTGGCAGTAACTTTAGTTTGCAACTGCAGTCTAATTTGAGAAGGGGAAGCTTAATAGAGGATTTCCGGTAAATAAATGAAATTAACCCTTTCTTCGAGCAACGACGGGGACATTGTTATACCAAGTTGTAAAACCTTTTTGAGTGAGTAGCTTTTAAGATGGTAAATTAGGCCCGTTTTGTTTTTTTAAAAAATGTTTTCTTTACAAAGTCGGACCGACAAACCGTTATGTGTAAGCTACCCTTAACATTATACATCGCAATAGAGTACTAATGTGTGACGTCATAAAAATGAAATTTCTGAAATTATGGGATTTCTCAGGATATTCTGAAAGAACAATGTCCAAGAGGCCTACTTGCTAAAAATGAGCATTTGGGGACAAATTGTCTCTGAGATAGTAGCCCAGTTATGCTTACAAAACTCCATACAAACCCTTCTAAATTTTTTTGGGTCGACCCAAAAAAAAATTAGAAGGGTTTGTATGAAGTTTTCTGAGTATAACTGGGCTACGATCTCAGAGACAATTTGCCGCGAAATGCTCATTTTTAGCAAGTAGGCCTCTTGGACATTGTTCTTTCAGAATATCCTGACAAATCCCATAATTTCAGAAATTTCATGTTTATGACGTCATCACTTTAGTACTCTATAGACGCATTATACGGTCTTATCCGTCTGGACGGATAATCCGTCCGCTAAGCCAACCTCGTTCCCAGGGTTCTCTCCTACCCGCCCCCTTGGAGCGAGGGTAGGAGAGAACCCTGGGAACGAGGTTGAGATTAAGCTAGATTAAGATTCACGTTTACGACAAACGGTAAACGTGAATTTGTACCACGTGACCAAGTTTCCGCTTCAGTTTTTCGTTTACTGTTTATTGCTTCTAAACAAAAATAAGTAGTTTTATACCAGGTTTATCCATAAGAATCCTTCTGGACTGTTTTTATCTGCTTATTTTCTATTCTGAGAAATTCTCAACTTGAATCTGCCTTTTGCCGTTTGCGGTAAACGTGAATCAGTTAATCTCTCTAAGGTTTGATACTTAGTAACGTTAACTGCAAGTGATACAAAAGATGTCCCGTAACGAAGCTCTGAAGGAGAAAAAACACGCCACAAGCCGAGAAACAACTAACTGAGTCCATTTTCTATAACCCAGCTATACCTAACATTCAGGACATTCTCCGCAAGAAACAAGCCATTCTACACTCTACTGAACGTTTTAGAAACGTTTTCCAAGAAGTACCTGTCGTCGCTTTCTGCCGGTTCGTTCCCCAAACTTTCGTGACCTACTCGTTCATGCGAAACTCACAAACACCGACAAGACATCAAGCTCCCTGCTGGCACTTTCCGCTTCAATTCCAGTCACGGCTGTCTCACCTGCCAGTGATCAGGGTACTGCCATATATGGGCTATATAGGTATGTGCCGCTGTGAAGGGTATGGTTTTGAAGCAGTTAACTCTGGGTGTGTCCCATTATGTCAAGAAAAGAAACCCCTCAATCAGCCCTTTCCCGTAGTGCAAGCCCTGCATTCAGTTCTGTTTTATTTTACACTTTTATGTGACGTCTGACTACAGCATCTGTTAAATTAGAGATCCGGCAAGAGGAACCACTCAGTTACGTTTACGTGTTGCGTGGACCTCTGCATTCAACCAGCTAGTTTAATTTTTTCGTATTTGAAAGGGTCATCAGCAAATAACCAAGTTTAGGCCATACATTCTCCACAGTGATTTCGGGGTACCCGATAAAAAGTAATGGTGTCAGTCAGCCGTTTGTAAACAATTAAGTCACTCAAACAAGAAAAGGTGCTATTAGGTCAATCTTTTTCCGCTGTACCAATGCCGACTCTCAGTACTAAACTTTCAAACGTTCAACTAGTTATTCTGAGAATAAAATGTTAAGGCACCAGAATATATTGTCCTGAAAATACGTATGTGAGCTACAAATTCTAAATTTTGGCTTGTACGCTGTGGTTTATGGACTTGAATGGTGGACGAGGCCAAAGTAGTCAAAGCCTCGAACAGAACCATTAGATGCCTTTCAGTTAATATGAGCGTTTCTGTCGATATCTCTGACCATATTAATTATTTGTTTTATTTACTTAAGTTCCCAGTTAACGAAGTTTTTCTTTTACGCGGGCTTCATGAGTGGATAAAGCTTTATTCAATGCGCGATCTCACGGCTTTTTAATCGTTTTGTGTCCCGCTTAAATCTTTTGCCCCACTAAACCACTACTAAGTAAAAAAAGAATGTGAGAATTAAACAAAAGCATTATTGTCTTTCAAAAATGCAACCTGAACGGCAAAGTTTGATACGTATATAAGTCAGAGAGTTTGGGTAGGCTATCATTTTCTAGGAAACTCATCAATTGGTTGAAGAGTTTAGTCTAGACTTGAGAAACCGGAAATTGCCACTCAAATCAATCGGTTTTGTTTTGGCTGCACTGTGCTAGTGACCTCAGTTGTTTCTGGAAAACAGCTACTCTAGGATAGGGGGGAATTTGTGGAGTTTACTCTAGTATAAGGGTAGCAAGATTCAGCTGAACTAGCTCTGGTATAAGGGTTCCAGGGTCCCAGCGGCACATCCCACCCAAAAATTCCTAAAGTAACCCCCCTTCGCCGTCCCGGGTTCACCAGCCCATACATACCATGGAAGAACGTCATACACTTTTACCAACACGGGAGACACAAGACAAATAAAACATAACATTACTTGTGACTCAACAAAACTAACATATATGACTGATTGTACATGGTGTGGAAAACAATACCATTGGTGAAATTAGCTGGACGCACGCTCCGTGAAACATAGACAGGCAACGAAAAATCCACTCCACGTTACCTCCACAGCCGGCAGTCCCTTCGCACTTCAATAAACCTGGCCACTCGATCACAGACATCTGAGCACTTCAACTTCACCCTAACCGACTTAGTATATATGTGACGCCGTGAAGCAAGAAAGTGCTAACCTCATAAAAAGAGGCAAAACTCTTTCACCACATTGAACAGTGTACCTTATCAATCGCTTTATTGTATAATTATTTACCTATCTATCATCATGATCGATGCTATCTATTGTTCTCATTTTTACTTTATCATAAACCTCTCATGTAAATTTAAATTCAAATTTTAGGAGCCGTTATCGTATTCTCTTTCGATGTGGCTCTGGCCCTGAGGAAGGATAATTTTGTCAGCAGAAATATTGGCACGAGGGGTGACAACTCTAACAAAGGCTGTTTGGGCAGTCCTATGAATAACTTTATGTCCTCCCGGAAATTTCGTCGACCCTCCCGAATTTTTCGGTGGCATTCCCCATAAATGTTTAACTTCCCAAAATTATAATTAAAATTTTGATTAAAGATTTTTTGCAGCTTCTTGTTAATTATGTAACCTGTTAATTACCTAACCTTAGTTATTTTTTCGTTTAGAGGGTATCATGTTAACACAGAAAGACTGTCAAACTTTTTAAGTATATAAAATCGTGTTTTTTTGTTTTTCAATCACCGATGAATCAGGCGAGCAGTGAAGGGGCCAACCACTAGGGGGTCTGGGGGCATGCTCCCCCAGAAAATTTTGAAATCTTAGTGCTCTGAAACGCCATTTCAAGTGTTCTGAGAGGACAAATTCTGTCCAAAATGTTCTCTAAATCAATTGTCCTTTTTATGCTTATTTTTACTGGCGTGACTTCGCGTAGAAGTAGTCAGTTTTATTTTATACAAGTAGTGCGGTTTTTGAAATTGCTCTGGATATCATTTTCAGCTAAGTATACTCTGTGTGGTGTATCATTGTATGAGTATCATAAGAATTCATTTGAAAATTTCCGAACAACTGTCAAAATCTGAAATTTTCCTATCCCGAACGCATATTTATCGAGATTCGGGATTTTCGAGCAAAATCGGAAGGCCCCCGACGAGATCAGGATGATTAAAGAGTCTTCACAGACATACTACTTTTTATGGCCTCATTTGTGTTTAACAAGGTTAAATAAGTTTCGTTTTTTTCTTACATACTTCTTACGTACTTCTTTCAAGTTTTCCAGTATGCAATCAGTGGAATGTGCTCTTAAAACTCGTTAACGTGCAGCGTAAAATACCCCTGAACTAATAAATGATGGCATCTGGTGTGAACTGATAGTATGTGCCTTGCACCGGTACTGTTCTTGAGTCAATCCGCTGGGGATTGCACGTGGCCAATCGCACTCGAACTTCATGCTATTTTAGTTGGAAACGTTGCTGATTGGTCTTTTCATATCATGGGGAGTTCAGCCATTTTCAAGTGTCAAAATACATAGAATACAGCGTATACACTGGGTGCATATCACTGCATATATTGTTTGATAACATGTAATATCAAATCTTTGCTCAATGTCCCGAAAATATCTCATATTTCCCGAAAAATGTCCCAGTTTTCCCGATTCCCGGCAAAATCTCCAGATTCCCGGAATAAATTTGTTTTTCTCCCGAAACAGCCCTTGTTAGACCTGTCACCCCCCGTATTGGCCTCAAATAAATCATCCCTTTGCCCTCTTGCCAGCCTTGCATTCAGTTTTGTTTTAATTCCCACTTCAGGAAAATGTCGTCATAGAAAGGTGGTCCACTTCAATTATTTGCTATTACTAATGCCACCTGAAATCCAAGAGAAGACCTCCCAGGCAGCCAACTCCAGCCGGTGCAAGAAACGCCTAAGGTGAAAAATTTGAGAGATCGATGTGCTGCAACCGGCTCAAGGAATAATAATCTACTAATCTTAGAGTGTTTTTCTTTTTTTTTTTTTTTTTTCATTCTAGGAGTTGGCTAGTCCCTAGGCCTCATTATTCCGCGCGGCCAAAGCGTTTCGGGTCACGTGGTCCAAGCCAAAATGTGAGGCATGCGCATTCTGTTTTTCCTAGGCGTCTCCCTCCCGTTCGCCTTGGATCCGTCACCGTAGTGAATTGACCGAGAGGGACTGGGGAAACGCCGTACAGGAAACTCAGGATTCAAACGATGCATCGGGTCATAAACTGTTCCATACTCCACCCGGAGACCGAGACGTAAGCGAAAGGAGCTGTCTGGCTTCGAGACTATGTTAGAACAGTTGTACTGACCTGGCCGCCCTTTAACTATTTAGGAACACTTGAATGCTAATTTTAGAAATTTTCACTTGTACATCTGACCTTACGTGACAAGGGACAGAGTAGTGTGGGGCGTGAGCCCGAGTTGGGTCCGACATGCGTAGTATTGTAGACTTTGAACTCGTGTTACTCTTGTGCTACAATCTCAGACAAAATAATATGAAATAGGACCTTCCATCCCCCCAAGTCAAAGATAGGAAAATAGCACGTTTTGCCCTTT
>NC_133202.1:34256905-34284405 GCF_958299795.1 Porites lutea
TAAGCCTAGCAATTCTCCTCGTCAAAGACCATTTCGTCCGACCAGGTCTCAACACTTTTCAATACGACTTAGCACAGCGGAAAAACAAGTGGAATTCATGGCAGTGAGCAACGTTAATCCTCAGCAAGATGTTGCATGGTTTACAATTCAAAACTTAAACAGTCGGAGAGAGTATTTAGTCAAGATATCAGTGTGTCCAACCTGTGAATGTGAAGATTACCAAAAATTCAAAGGAAACCAACTTTGTAAACATATTATATGGGTTTATCTTTACCAATTAAAGGTGGACAAGAAACACTGTCTGCTACAACAGATAGCTTTGAAAAGGAATGAAGTCAGGCAGATCCTCAAAATACCTCGAGTGAAGGCTATACTGTCCAAGGACAAAAGGAACGATCAGGGACTTACGTGGTATTTATCACACAAGGAAAAAAAACGTGGGAAAAATCCATGTTGTAAAGCCTTCCGTTGTAAAAGAGAAATTTCACCTGGAGAGCTGTGTGTCTTTGTTCAAGGGTTGGAAGTAGTGAAACTTGAGCCACCCGAAGTCTACCAATCAAAGTTCTATTTCTGTCCACAAATAGCCTGCCTTCAGCAATTCCCACTATGGTCAAACCTAACATTTCCTACCAAAATTTTAGTAAAGAACGATGTCTCCCCGAGTCAGATTGAAAAAGCCAAGCAAGATGGACTTCCTCTATTCTTATCTGAAGACGATTTACACTGATAATTAAAAACACGACATTGCAAAATTAGAGACATAAATTTTAACATCAATATTCAAAACGGTCTCATGCTGTCGTTTTTTTCGCATGCGGATGCAGTTATTGTGAGGAGGCTTTTGCTAACAAGAGCAGCAGAATTGTTTTGTCAATAATGCTGCGATTTGCTTAACTCGCGCGATGAACTGAATTTAGACCTGCTGGTTTATATAATGTTGTTAATTTTGTTATGTTTTCTTGTTTCTTGTTTGTCTTCTGTTTTGTTGTTAAATCAAGTATGTTATTCCATTTAGATTGATATCAAATAAACAGTGCAGCATCGTGACCTGGCAAAAAATGTCATAATGAATTGCAAATGAATCGTTGACATGTATTCTATGAAAGCCGTGAATTTCAGTCTTGAATTGTAAAGAAAACTGTGATAGAGATTTGGACTTATTTTTATACTGAAAAAATCTTAGTATAAGGGCTGGTTCATATATTCAATGTCATTAGAAGTTAAGAGTGTGAGCTTAGGCCTTGAACATTTATATCACTGATGCCATCTTAGAAGCTGTGGATAAGAAAAGGCTTATCGCTCTCGTCCTACTGGATCTTTCGAAAGCATTTGACAGTATTAATCATCCAAAACTGCCTCACAAACTTTTGATGGTGGGTGCCTCACCTGCTGTTGTCCAACTCGTTCAAGAGCTATTTATCTGGCCGCTCTCGGTCTACCCGAATAGCCTCTACCCTGACCCTCTGCCGATTACACATGGAGTACCCTAATAGTCAGGTCTCTTAGTGCAAAATATAGGCCGGATCGCTACAGACGTGACAAAATTGTCAAATTTGGCACAGACCTTCCTTAGCACCTGCCGATTAATACTGGAGGGGGTGCCCGTTACAAATGGTCCTAATTACAGATAAAAGGGAGGGGGGGTTTATCTTTCACCTATAATAGCAAATTGGGCGCCCTGTGGTGAGTACTCTTCTTGTTTGATTTGGCTAAAAAGCATTTGTTTCAAATTTTTTAGTTTTTAATTTGGTAATGTTTAGTTGTTGTTACACTATTCAAAATAGTTTTACATGTACATAATGCTGACTAGTTCCCAGTCTCAACACGGTAACTGTGACCATGTTCACTGTGCGGCTATCAGTGTCACTGCTAAGACTTGCCAGTGATAATATCATTACATATCAATTTAAACAGATCACAAAGCCAGCTTTAAAAGATGTCATACAATAACATAAAATCCAAATGTATCACTTCCTAAACGATAGAATCGTTAAATTTTGACATGCCACATGAAAGACCTCATGAACCATAACTGACAACGCGCTCACTTTGTAATTGTAAAACTAAGATTAGATTATAATTTGCTTCGTTGGTAACCCTGTCCTTGAGATAATGTTTAAAACATGTCAACCTCGTCCTCCGGGGAAAAAGGAGGAGCAAGGGTGGCACAGTTGGTTAGTGCGCAACCTTCGGTGCGTGAGGTCCCGAGTTCGATCCCCGGTGTCAACACATCCTTATTTCAACTTCTCTCCTTTCTGTGTAGCTTTGACTAGCTTTAAATACCCTTAAAACGGAGCATTAACGGAGAGAGGGGGGTAAAAGGAGCGCACCGTCGACCTCAAGTTTATCAGTTATTATTACTGTCACGAGTTATCGACGTAAAATATGGTCGCTTTACCTTTTTCTACCTTTTTATTAAGCCCTGGGGACGAGGTTGTAAAACATACCTCTCCAGGAATTTTCAACACTGTTTATTTTTTACACATTTGCATTTAAAAAGAGGTATATGAGGTCCCTGCATGCCTAAACACCTGTAGGGAGCTCATTCACTTCAGAGCCCTCGCACCTGAGGGTAGGTCTATACGATCGTTCAAAAAAAAAAAAAGGAAGGTCGTCGCGTGCGTTACAATTTACAAAAAACTAACTTCAGAAGAGCTGAAAGTTACTGGAACAAGGCCTGTTTTAGCCAACCAATGATGCATCATTTATGAAAATGAATGTAATTTGTTTGATCCAATTAGGCGAATACCCCGTGGTTACGAAATCTTACGATCATGAATTCCTCAAGAGCAATTCAATTACCAACTTTTCACAAAATAATGCTGTAGAAACTTACAGAAAATACCAAAAAGATCAAGGGTCAACAATAATTGTGGCCTGGTCCCTTATAATAATGGAGTGGTCATGATAAAGAAGCCCATCAGCCCCAACTTTGACCACTCAAACAGATTTCTGACAGATTACATACCTCAAAACCTTGCATTCACTTATGCCTATGCTGCCACACCAGGAGCCTAGAAATCGGCTCCTGGTCACACCTTGTTTTTATTGCTGAATATCATTCTTGAAATTTAGAGACAATTTAGAGTGACGAAAACGAACAGAAAAAAAGTCACAAAACGAGACGCATAAAACAACCGCAATCTTATATTCGTGTTATACCGATATAATGGCTCCTTTGGTTGCTATGCTGACGTTTTTGAAGATGGACTCGGTAGTATCACAGCTAGTCCCGGGTTAGGTATACCGTTTATTACCAGTGTCACGGTTCCTTAGACTTAGGGCCTGCTAACATAAAGGTGGGAACCGGCCCCCAGGTAGGTGAGGTAACCTGCTTAGGTGGGGTAAAAAAATAACCCTCCTTTACATGCAATCTTACAACCCCGCCATCCTGGGGTGCACTTTCTCAAGATTACTGAATGGTCGCTAAGCACGTAAACAAGAAAAATGATGGCAAACCTTGCTACTCCTGCTGCAACCTTCAGTGTTGTGGCTTTCTATTGTTACTTTTAATAATTATGTGAAGCCACCAGGCGCCAAAGTAGATTTTGCGCGAATTTGATGTATCACGAATCCGACCCCGACTAACCTGGGTTACCTCACCTTGAAACGTTGACATGGCAAAATTTGACCTCAGCTGAGAGGGTTAACCGGTGTGGCAGACCGGGATACCCACCTTAAAGGGTCACCCCACCTATCATGTAAACGTGATCAAATTAAAATGAGAGATTATATGGGCAGGAGGGCTACCCCACCTAAGCAGGTCACCTCACCTACCTGGGGTCCCCCACCTCTATGTTAACAGGCCCTAAAAGTTAGCGAAGCCCCTTTTCTACAGTTTCAGCAGTTAAACCAGTCACCATTTATCATTTGAGTCAATCCTGTACCACTTGAGTCTCACTTTTACGACTTGATAAGCTGTTATTATTTTTGGACATGAGTGCTTCAGTGCCAAATGTAGAGGCTTCAGGATAAGCTGTGCTGTTTTTGAAGCTTGGGCTACTTTGTTTCTGTTTTTTCGCTTATGAGACCAGATTCTTTTTTGTTTGTTTTTGCTTTGTAAAGCTTAGACAAACTGCGGGAATTGTAAATGATATGACTTGTGCCACGATGCTTAATGCTTCTCTGTCAAAACATGCACGTGCGTCCAGCACTAAGAGAGACTGAAAGGCATCCACGCCTATGTGAAGCTGAAATATTAATTACCTCCTTAGGAAAGAACTATTTTGGGTTCTGTCATTTCTTTATTTGCTCTTCATGAACAGCTGTCATGAACCCCTGATAATATGTGATACAACAGACTCTTTGACAATTTCTTTTTTCTGAAATTTTGTGTGTGAATCGCTGTGCCATACCCTTTCTTTAGCTTAAAGTGACATGCAATGACAAGTAATACTTGATAAATAAGGCTTAAGCCACAAAATAAGGCCTCCTCTAATTGAAATACGTTAGAAAAGAAGAAGGGAACCCCAGAAGCTGGGTACTTGCAAGTTATGAAGCAAAGACGAGGCCCTCTTAGAAATGACTTATGAAAATGTGGGCGGACTGTGGACTTGCTTTAAGGGCACAGTAATAATTAACGTAATTATACAATCAATAAGCTAATAATGGATGAGAATGCCAGATGTTCAAGCGAAACTGTTGTTTACAACATGAGAAGAGCATTCTGAGTGATTTAAGGTATTAAATGACAATTTTCAATCAAAACACCACAGGGACTCCAGCAGGTGAAATTTACAATAATTAAATCCTGTTTAGCACGCTTCAGTGGCAAATTTGCATTGGACACCCCCTCTAATATTCATGGTACTGCAATAAGCTATCGCTGTGCAAAGTTTGGTGCTTTTGTCAACTCTGTAATGATCCTGACCTTAAGATACCTGACTATAAGGTGCTATACTCTCGCCACTGTTGTTTTGCATCTATTTGAACGATCTACCGTTCGCACCTTAAACATGCTGTGTGGAGTCATACGTCGACGACTCGAAAGTGTTCCTGTCGTTTCCCCTGTTAGATATAGATCACTATTATTTTAATTATTATTATATCATTATTATGTCCGAAGGCCCTTATAAGCAGTATTATTAAAAACTGAATCATTTGATAATGCAATTCTATAGCTCTGATTGGCTTAGCCATCATGGTATATGAGCCATTATACCATGCTCTCCAAATACGGTAACTGTTAGCGTCTGCTCAAAATTAAAATACAAATAAAGTCGGGAAGAACTATCGATATTTTGTGGACGTTCTTAATAAAACAATTATTCCACTCGCACTTGTTGGATAAGAGATGATTATAGCCAGCTCGGCGCTATGCGCCTCGTTGGCTAACTACCTTCTCATATCCAACGCGCACTAGTGGAATAATTGTTAATTATTTCACTAAAAGTGAAAATATTCAAAACTCAGTCCAACTTTAACTGTCAGCGAACTGTAACCGAACATTAATCGGGCCAATAACCTGGCGTGGGAAAACTATAAATGGGATTTTACAGTATAGTCAACCAGTTTCATCAACAAGGACAACTTGAAGTTGTGCTTGTTGATGAAATTCTTTCGTATGTTCCGGCTTTCGATATTTTTCAGGTACGTCAATTTAATATACACAGCCTGAGCTATTTCACCTTACCTATTTTATATTTTACCACGTTGGGTGATCGATCATTTTATATGGCTGCCCCCAAATTATGAAACAATCTCCAATTTCCGGAGCCCGGAAATTCGGATGCATGAGTAATCCTGAAATTCGTATTTCCAAATAATAATTAAATAATAATTATTATAGTAATATTTCTACGAGATGCTGCATGACCTGGGACTCATTGAAAAAGTTCCACCTTGGTATTCTCCGGCCAAAAGCTAAGGCCTGTATAGGAGTCAGATGGCGTAGAAGCTTACTGGGACGTGCCAGTTTTTGCAGATCATGTGAGAGGTAAGGGACGGACCATTAGAAAACTTATGGACGGGGGAGGGGCGGGCGAAGTACAAAAAAAAATTCGCACAAGGGAAAATTAAATGAAAAAAAATTCTTGCAAGCCAATTAACCCTAAAAAATATTCATGCTATGGCCTAAAAAAAATTCATACAAGGAATTTGATAACGAAAAAAATTCCTGCGGCTCGAAAATTTCCCTCCCCCCCCCCCCATAACTTTTCTGATGGTCCGTCCCTAAGAGGGTAGTTAACGTCCGAATCGTCGACCACAAGACCAAGGGGGTCCTGATTACACCCGAAATGAGCTGCTATGATAATACGCAGCGCAAATCGAGAGACCATTGAATTGTAATTTTTTTAGGGTATATAAATAGATATAGATATTTTTTATATAATTTTGTATGTATATTTTTATTATTATGGTTATATTTCTTTTTAACTCCTAGGCTCACAGGTTACGCTGTGCGCCCTGTTCAGCTTTTAAAGCTTTTAGCATCCAGTTGAGAACTCTGCTACATAATAATGATAACGATAACAACAACCACAACAACATTGTATTTGAAACTGGACGGAAGATTTGTGAATGCGCAATGTTGAATTTTAGAAGTTGAATCTTAGATAATTGTAAAAACCAGTATTAATCCAAGCAACAATGTTGCAAACAATAGCTGAATTTTGGCGAGTTTATTATGCAAAAATCGAAAATGAAGGACCTAGGGTAAACTAATACAAGACGAGAAGTAACCTGTCTCAAATATTATAGAAAAGAAGAGCCAATTTGTCATTCTTGTGCGCCCTTTTTTGCTGGTAATTATGATAATTACGCCACTTCTACCAATTAGTCTAATTGGCTTAGCGATACACAGAATGCTTACCTCGTATTATTCTCGCTTCCATATAACTGACTATTCACTTTATTTAACTAAAGGTCATATGATCCATTGTTCCAACGTGTTTTAAAAGCCTTTTGAATGTTGTCATGGAGACCAAAAAAGCTTAGTTAATGTCGGCAATTGTTCAAAGGTAATTGTTGTTGTTTCTTTTTTTCACGGAACCTACTATAGAATTTTCTTCTTTGTCCTAAACAGAGTGCAACACAAGTCTTTCGTCTGTCAAAGGTGGCATGCGATACGCAACAAAAAAACTTTTAAAACCAACATCTATTCAAAAGAGGTCAACAATGAGCTGAAGCAAATTTGTGCGTGAATTTGTACGTGGACTCAAGTTTAATGGCACCGCATTAGGGTAACAGAGTTTCTGAGTAATTATCACCTGTTTTAAAGCGTTTCGATCCCCGGGAGTACTCCCTGTGCGGGCTTATGCGGGAAGGCATTGACCGAAAAGGGGACCTCAGTATTAGGCTTCAGGTATATCAGAGGGTAGAAATTTCACTTGTTGAAGTGGAAAAGCTAGAGAAATCTGCCATTTTGGTCTGTAAATAAACCCAAAAGGGCTACAGACGAGTTTTATGGATATGACAAACTCGAGAAAACGTTCTGGTTTAATTTGTAATTTTTTTCATATTTTAAGACGGTGCATTTATAGCTGTTAAGAGGAATGTAAATTCCTAAACTAGGTAAAAGGACCTGATTACATGAGCCACACTCGGTTCGCTTTGATGACTTTTACGTCCGTATTACGTACATCATTTTGATAGGGTAGCCATGTAATCACAAATTAAAGTTGATTTTGCTCCGGGTGGGGGTATGTGCAGCCTCTCAGAACCCCAACTCCATGTAAGTATATTTTTGGCCAATTATAGACACCATGTTCGTCACTTTTGGGCAAATGTAATTTTCGCGATCCCATCTTTAGTTAGTCACTTTCTGTTTATGCATCTGCCTTATAAAGCCTTTTAACTAGATCTTCCTGAGATGAACTGACCTATTTGTTGAAATGAACGCAGTAAAAATCTTTCCATTTAAATCCCTACCAACCTGTGAATTTTCTGACCCCCAAAATCCCCAAAATGTGCGACCTTATTCTAGTAATTCTATTGAAAATTACAACCCCGTGATAGTCAACCCAGTCGTGAAAATTTTACCCCATAGAGCAGCACTTACCCATTATCCCATTAGCCTAACCAATCAACTGAAGCGGACCAAAAAGCAATTTTAGCCGGCCAGTAATAAATTTTGTCCCAAACGAGGCTAAATATATAGACGATACTACATGGCGGAGCGGAGATACGAAATTTCTTTTCGAGTGTTGAAAAATATTTCACGAGTGAGTGCAGCGAACGAAAGAGAAATTTCGTATGTCCAAGCGGCCATGTAATGTTCCATTTATTATATAAATACCAATGAAATACCAAACCATTTCACTCTAATAGTTTTTTGATGTGAAAGGAGCGATTAATTATGTAGCCATAGTAACGGTGATCTTTTCGCGAGTGAAGGTAACACGTTATTTTCACGTGTGAAGATATAATGTTTTCGCGCGAAAGCTCACCTGGTATTTCATTGGTGTTTATATGATAAACATATTTATCATACCAAATTTTTAATTTATAGTTTAGTTCGTCGCATGTGAAGATCGACGTTTGTCCCGGAGACGATCTTCAGACGTTTTTTCCGCCTGAAGCAGACGAATAGAACGTGTTGGACGATCCAAACGTTAAGTCTTCATGAACTTAACTCACTAAGATTGTGTGGTCTCAACGTTTGGTCTTGGCTTTCAAACATTCTGGATGAGTGCAACTGCATCTACCTTTTGAACGTATAGAAAATGGCCGTATTCTTTTAAAAATTAAGTAGATAATCACGAAAAGACTAAGCAATGAACATATTCTCTCCATATTGTTCAATAGTGAAAAAAGATTACTTTACTCCTTAAAACTATCCCCCAAAAGCAATCTCAGGTTAAGCCTTTAATGTCACGCTATTCCCTGGCTTTTTAAAATGCTAAAATGTGTCTTCGGATCAATTGAATTCCAAACAAACGGTCCAGGTTTGTTATTTAAGACTCTAGTTAGGAACTGAAACTGTTCCTACCTTCTGTTGCTTCGCATGGCTATAGGATGGACAATTTCACATGCAAAAATTTCCCGGATTCCGGAAGCCGGATTCCCCTACATGGGACGGATAATTTTACGTTTCTGGGAAACTGCCCTCCTACCCCTCCCCTAAAACCAACATTAACACTTAGTTCTTACTTAAGGCACAATGTTGGTTTAGAGGAGGGGTAGGTGGGTAGTTTCACAGAAACGTAAAATGATCCCATGGGACGATTCATAACTATAGACTAAGGAACAGTTTGTGTCTGGGTAAAGCTACTAAGTAATGATTTTAGCACGGAATTGATCTAAAACAAAAATATCATCCTGACATAGCCCCTTTAAGTCCTAATACATATTCTCCAGACTGCCAATACATTCCCTTAAAGAATTTGTGGAGAGAAAATCATGTTCCTTTTGTGATCATTTTGATAATTTTCATAAGCTTTTTTGTAGATATTATATGGAAAAAATTGAGGTTGGTCTCTTGGGGCTTGAGGGGTTAGCGGAAAAAGTACGGTAATCGTGATGTTGCTATGACTCCCAGGGGTAAGTATTCAGTGAAATTCTGATCAATAATTTGTAAGACCACTTTATAAACAAATTTAAAAGGATGCTTTCCTGTTTGAGATCCTGTCTCAGTAAACCGTGGTTTTATTTTGACTGACTAAAATGTGGTCAGAATGTAGATTAGTGTGAACAAAAATTGCAGGCGTAACTGAAGTCAGCCTTTGACGAAACCTCGTGCCATTTCTAAATATTTACAGTTGTTGTCACTATTCCCTTAGTTCAAATGAGTTAGAAATCGTGACAATGTTGTCACTTACTTCCCATAATACACAATACTCGCCGTTTTTGGCGTGTAGAGCAGGGGCGGATCCAGGATTTTTCTTAGGAGGGGGTGCACCACTAACTGACCGATGACGTAAAAAATTTTAAAAGCGAATACGAAGAAGAGGGCTTTTGACTAGGAAATAACATAATGTGAACTGCTAAGAATACATATCAAACGATAGAGCAGATTTTGTATGTCTGTCAAGCGACTGCACAGTGTTAATTAGAAAGCGGCCGCAGGTCATCCCAGGGGGGGGGGGGGTGCGCACCCCCTGCACCCTCCCCCTGGATCCGCCCCTGTAGAGAAAGTAAATGCAATTGAAAACTAATTAATTCTTCACTGGCGGATTTTCCAGCCATTATTAAAAAAACCTTAATACTAAAATATTATTGCGTCTGCTTTTCGAGTCAGCTTTACTAAAACGATATCAAGCCTAAACATGGCATGAACATTTCGTTAGTTTGCCATTTAAAACATCTGAAACTTTTGCCTTGTAGTGTCATTTTTCACGTATTATTCACTGCATCCAGTTCATGTCTTATTCAGTCTACGAACGTATAAACGCTGTTCGTGTAAACACGCTATGAATCGATGTTTCAGTGCATGGAAAGTTCCCGTGGATCCCGGTGAATAGCGCTATAATACAGTTACCTTTGTATTTTTCGGAGACTTGAGTTTAGCTTCTCAGTGTGTTTTCTCGATATTATTTGTCAGTGCTCGATGTTCCCTATTTTGTTGTGACAATTTTGGACATGAATTGAAATAGGGTCACACGTAGGCGCAGTCATGCAGTGTTGTTAAACCTGCTTCGGTTCGTTTGAACTCGCAAAATCGCGCTCACCATACACTTCTGCAAATTTTGTCTTCTTTACGTGTCCATTCTTCTTGTTTTTCGGACTTTTCGGGCTTTTAGGACTTCCATTTGTTGTAACTGTAGCCATACTATGCTGAAACGAATCGTTGTTATTTGCTGAGTTGCTGGTACATTGACAACCACAAGTTCTTTGGAACAATCGAATGAAGGCAGCTCTGAAATCCCTGTTAAACAAGGCGTAAATGATAGGGTTCAAGGTGCTGTTAATTGCTGGCAAAACATACAAAAAGGTACCGCGCAAACCTTTGATGGCTTGTTCGGAGAGTTGTGGAGGTTGAAGCAGCCGTATATTCCACAAGCTTACCATCAGAAATGTGAAAAAAGGAAACCAGCAGATGATGAAAGCTCCAATGACAATGGCCAAGGTTTTTGCAGCCTTTACTTCTCTGACAATATTTATGGAAAATCTCCTGCTACGGCCATCAGCTTTTGAACTGGCAGTCTGTGGCTGCAGCGATGCCACTGCTCGAGCTTGATTCATTGCCACACGAAAGACAAGCCCATACATGACAAGGACAATGAGAAGAGGCAGAAAAAAGTCCATGGCAGTAACAACAGTGTAAAATATTTTGTCAGTTTTCTTGCAGACGCCCACTGTAAAGAAATGAGGTGCACCTTTCTCGGTCCAGTTAAACGAGGAGAGCGCCGCCCAAGTTATTGAGTACGTCCACACAATTCCAATTATTACCCACGCCACTGTGGTAGTCATCAGTGTGTGATAACGGAATGGGTGGACAATAGCGATGTAGCGATCCACGGAGATCGCCGCCAGATTACAAATGGACGCACAGCTGCAGATGAGATCTGTTATTATCCAGGTCAAACAGATCTCGTGGCCGAGGCACCAGACACCGTTCTGCAGAGTCTGTCTGATCCGAAAAGGCAAAGACAGCAAGGAAATCAACAGGTCCGACACGGCCAGAGACACGATGAAGTAGTTGGTTACTGAGCGAAGCCGCCGATTAAGGTACACAATAAGGCAAACCATGAAGTTTCCGAAAAATGTCAATAACATTATAAATATGAGGAAAGCCGTTTGCAGGATGAAGTCGCGTTGAGTTGGCTCGTTACATGCCTCCTCAAGGGAAGGTTTGCTAGTTGCTTCCGCTGAGTTGTTCATAGTTACAGAACTGGCTTTTCGGTCAAGTAACCTCCAATATCAATCAGTTTGCCTGGTTTCTCGAATAATAGGATTTGAATTGCTGTTCAAAAAGTCGTGCCTTCACCCAAAAGGCAGCTATCTCGACAAACTGTTCCTTTTCTAACCTAAGAATAGTTGAGTCGTTGAATTGTAATGTTGCCTCGGATAAGTGGAATTAGCGACAGATAGAGCTCGTTTTCAGTTCACTATGTAAATGCCAAGGTGACACTCCAGACTTAACGTCAAAATATAGTAAGGTGAATAACAATGTCCACCACTATGAATATCCTTACAATGGTAGCACAATAATTTTCTTGAGCCACAGACAGCTGAGTACAGAACGAACTTGGTTAAGTAGGTGTTCTTTCGCCTGCAAAACAAGAAGAAATGATCGTGATTTCTCTGACTTGTACACCTCTTTGAAGATAACAATTGGAGGTAATTTAGGTAGCGTACGTCATTCACGCTTTGACAAACGGTACAAATGTTGTGTTTGGACAGTTATATTCAGCCATGGCAGTTAATCCTTTTAAAATGTATCTTAATTAGGGTCGAGATGGTAGACAAGACCATCTTTGAAAAGTTGCCAAGCCTTCCTTTCACAGCTTCAAAGCTGAGTTGTTTGTAGTCTAGTATTACTGAAACGATTGGTTTTTATTCCTAGTTAAGTACACCAGATGCGGAAATATCGAGGGTTTCGTAATGAAGCCCCCATAAAAGAATTCAATTAGCTCATTTAAAGCTGTTTCGCTAATGTACAGCGAATTCAAAGCCATTGTCCACAACAACAATAAGTTGACGCTTGTCGTCACAAGCAAAACGTCCAGTGAAGCAACAAATCAGTAAAACTATTACTTTATTCCCAGATTGGCTGGATAATTTTCTACTACTGTTTCTTTGTCTTTTTGCGAAAGCACATGGTATTGAGTTATACCAATGAGTCTGAAAGATACCCCAGTTTGAGAATGCTGGCGTTAATAAAAACGTGCTAGGCTCCACTCCTTCATTAATGATCTAGTTGAGCTGCATGGTTCTTTTTTGTAATTTGTTAATGATATCAGCCCCAGTGGATGTCGTTTTAATACCGCGTGTTTCAATGCGGATCAAAAGTTGCGAACACATCTCGTAAATGGATTCTTTCAGAGAGATTAAGGAGAAAAATCTCAATAAATAATGTACAAGTCTTTTAAATAAGCAGTCCTCACGATCGGTACACACTCTGGAGAAGTCGAATCTTTCTAAGAAATAATAATCTATACGCCATGAGGTTTATTTCTCAGAAATAAGGGAACACTGAAAAAGAAAGAAAAAGAAACTAGTAATCTGCTGTCAAAAATCATTCAGTTGATAAAAAATTTCAATTGACCAGCAGAACTGATTCGCTTTAGATTCCCCATACAAAAGCTTCAGTTTTATTACGCTGCCGGAATAATATTGCCTTTACGTCACTTAGAGAATAATTGGAACATGTGGCCGGGAGGTGGTATCCCATCTTTTGGTATCCATAGTAACAGTGAATGAAAAGGACGTGTATTTGTGGCAACTCTTTTTTCTTCTAAACTCTACTAGAAACTACAATTCATCCCTACTTCGCCTCCAGTCGAAGGCAGTTCTTCCTGAGCACTCTTTCAAGACAAAATAACTGATTATAGTAATCTTGAAGTCAATGAATACCTAATCCTCCAAAATGAATGTCCAATGAACACAATGTTTGACATATAAATGCCAAGTTTATGTACGAAAGTAAAGAAATAAAATCAAATTCCGTGGCTGTCTTCATTCAAAAGATCGTAGCAAATCACAGACCTCTATGTAAGTGAGCGGTGTTTTTATAAGTCCGTGCAAAACACTTGCCGTGGCGAGTTTAATACGTTCTTTGAAGCAGCAGAGAACAGCAGACAAATTTCCTGCTGTCAGAACTGAATTTCAGCTCACATTGATATGGCTTTGTCGACAATCGCGATCTGAGCTAAATACATTTTAATAACGTTTAGACCCACCGATGCAAGACCGCATTCAATCAAGATTACAATGACAAAATTCCCATTATGATACTTCTTCCTTTTGGTAAGAATAGTCCACCAAAAACAAAGAGCGTTTTCGGAAGGTACTGGTGAAGAGATTGAACACTGCATGGAGACTTGTTAGGCTGGTGCGGAAGAAGAGATTAAAGGTGTTGTGGAATGGGACATGACTTAACAGGCAGCCATTTGACGTAGGATTATAGTTAACCTTGTGCCCTTGTTCATGACTACTGATCTGTCCAGCCGAAGTGCGGACATTTTAAATAGAAAATTCTGGCAAGTAAACAATTCTGGTCTGAAAACAAGACTCAACAAGATTACCTTCTTTCAGTGTATTGTATACATTCTGCAACTGAACTATCAACCTATTGCCATTCGATTCCTCGTCTCAGTTAGTTGTCAGGATGGCCTATATATTAACTGCAGTGTCTTGAAAATCGGTCAACGTTGTCTCTTTTTTTCGATATCCGCGGGCCGCCAAATGAATATCACTTTCTATTGTTATTAGGAAAAATATATGTTTACTTTAGGGTGTCAGTTTAGTTTACGAAGGTTTCTTAATATGACCCAACTCGGGGGAGAATTAATCTGCAGCAAGTATTAATTGCCAGCGTTGTTTGAATTCTCGTTTTTTTTTATTGTTTATTTTCTGCCCTGTCCAAAGACATTTTTTTTGAAAAGTAACAGTGCACTGAAAAATGGATGAGTTTTATGTCTCTCTTATTTACGAAGCAGGTTGTTTATGTTAGATTGAGAGAATCAAAACCACGGTTTTATGGGTTGTTTGCTTATGGCGGCAGCAATATAAAGTGTAATCATAATCATTCGAGAGAAAGAGCTTTGCCAGACGAGGAACATATTTTTACATTAAATTTTTCGAGCATATTTTCAAATTTTCTTTCTTTAGCACAAAATCCGAAAGGTCAAATTAATGCAATGAATATCCACTAGATTCTTAGTGGTTATTTGTGCGGTTTTAAGTGAGAGCGGCGCGCGATTCATTTCAATCGAAAATTGAAGATGGACTATTTTATTAGTTTTGTCACAAAAAATCTAACCGCTGACACCTGTTATTGATGCAGATCGCAATAATTATCAGAGGGTTTTCTATATTAGCTGCAATCTATATTATTGAGACACCTTGTTTTGGAAACTTTCGATTAATAGATTTTGACAGAGATTAAATTGATCCGTAATGTCACATTGCACTGTAAATAAAATGGATAGATGTCGGCTGCTTGAAACAGGTAAGAGCCACTTCAGACGTGAATGGAACAGGGACATGAGGTGACTGAGATGTCCACCCTGAGTACAACCTTAGACGTACACGCAATGCGATCGTCTATCAGGTCTATCACAAGCTGCACATTGAAGAAAGGTGCTCCGAATCTTTTACATGTTTTTTCACGTTTACACGGAAAATGTGCTTCAAAAAATATTCAAAATTATTGCTTCATGCAGAGTACATTGTTTGACGCAGTGAAAATAAGGGCTCCTTTTTCGGGAACGTTTTCTCTCTCAACAGAACAGAACTAGACATGTTATGACTTTAGCCTATACAATCTGCATGCAGTCTCAGACAAAAATAGTTGGGACACTTTCACCCAACGCTGTTTTTTCACTTCTAGTCCCTCTCCTTGGCCTCCCAATGTTGATTATCGCGGTTAACTCACCAAATCTTGCACATCAACATTGGGAGGGCAAGAAGACAGCAAAGTGTCCCAACAATTTTGACTGAGAGTGTGGTTGGAAGTTGAAACAAATTATAAGAGTGAAAACTGATAACCTAATTTAAATGCCCTTTGAAGATTACAAATTGCAATCACTCACTTCATTAAATTGATCGCATTATGTTTTGGAAAATGACAGATTTCTGATCAAAGTGCTCAGTTCCTGTTTTCATGTAATTAATCCTAGTATTCGCACCCACCGATGAAAGCTTCTCGAACTTTTTGGTCACATCATTCCCACACGGATTCCCACCATGTATCAGAGAAGAAAGAATGACAAATCAATGTACTCAAACAGACTGCTGAGACTGTAAATCTAACATGACTTGATTTGGGGTAAAATTAACGATCTTTGAACCACTTGCGTGTAAGAAACATTGCTATAAAGACTGGCTGACAGAGACCATCTTGAAAGTTAAAGATTTCTTAGTTTCTGGTAGGTCAAGCCACTTGGAAACCTCGTTTTCAGCGAAAAGGGAAGTAATTACTCTTTCGCTACGTGCTTCAACATCCACTTTGATGTTAATTTGGTTTTAAATGTAAACGAAACTTCTCTGACCCCTTGTATACCTGACTGGTGAGAAACTAAGTGTATAGCAAAGGAATGTCTAAAATTGAGTGAAAGCACGGTCTTTTCTGCTATCCGCGAAAACCTCGTCTTAAAAAAGACAATCATAAAGAAGTCGATTAAGGTGATATAAGCAAGCATAACGTTGCAAATTATAGCTTTTTGTATAATCCTTCCTTTCGACGAATCTATCAATTCTATTACTTTTGTAGTTCATCTTAACTTTCGTCCCAAGTCTTGTCCTATTTAAAGTCAAAGAGTGTTTAAGTACTTCCGTACATAATATATTTTTAACGAAGAGATCAAGCTACTACAGTATTTGATTGTTCGTGTATCCCAGTAACTGGGGGTCTCTAGGTACTATGTCGCACTTTACAATCAGTTCCACTCCTGCTAACAATATGCCTATATGCCATGCCAAGGCGTTTACGAAAGCAAAACACGACCATTCTACAGGTTCTTTAGTTTCTGGTCTTAATACAAAAGTCGGAAGAGTGGTACAGTAACCATGTTAAATCATTTTCAGTGTAACTTACCTCGCGTCATTTAGCTTTTATCCGCATAAAAACACTCTCCAAATGCTGAATGATTCTTATGTATATATACCACATGCTTATAGCGCGTTTTGCATTCTGGAATGCGCAAGTTATGTTATTTTCTTATCTTTTGACCATCAAAGGCGACGACCATGCGTTGATTATTTTCATTGTAAATCTCCCAGTGCGCCGATGTTTAGTCTTCACAAGGAATTATATATCTTCCAATAAAGTAAAGCTAGTAAATTTCACCATTCCAAGGATCCCTAACGGGCTTGTTTTTCTTTCACGTGTATTTCCAATAAATGCTAGCGCTTGTTTTAAATCTGTCAGTCGGAATATAAATACGCAGAAAGTATTTCCTCTCACGTCAATCGTCATTTGACTACTTAAACAAGAATAACAACCGGTCAAGTTCAACAGTAAAAACAAAAAGGATAAAATAAGCTGGTAATTGAGCCAAGAATTAAGCGAAAGTGGAGTACAGTAACATATTTTTATAAGCTCAAGACGTCCAATTCTAAGAAAAAAAATCACTTCCAAAGACACCTACGCTAACCTAAACAACCTTCAAAAACGATGGTCTACAAATTCCCTGAAACCCATTTCCATGAACTTCAGGGCAAATCAGACTGGTCAATAACCCAGTTTAGTTGTTTTAAAATTGCTTTGTCAAAGATGCTCTCATAGTTTGTTTGTACAATACGTCAGACAAACTTCAAGAGCAAGCCTGGATGGCATAACTTTAGGACGCTCTTAGGTCATTCTAATCAACAATTCATACTCTTGCCAAGAAAAATAAAATAGATTTACAGCAAGTTTCACAGCTTGACTAAAGTACTCTTCAAAGTCATGAACACCTTTTCGATTATATAAACTTGTCAAATTGGGGTTTCGTAATTTTAGCTATCTGAGTAATCAGAAACCTTCCAGTAAGTGTTGTGTTAGAACATCACATGCAAATGAATCATGTAAAGATCCTTTGTCTGTTTTAATTCATATTCAACGCCAAAATATACACTGCAAAAAAACTAATCCGCTAAATTAAATCCTGACCCACCTTCTAATTGCACGCAATAATAAATTCTTTCTCTGACATGCCAAGACAAACTAACGTTTAGTTCAGTTTGCCCATGACAGCACTCGTGTTTTTCTGTAAGTGTACTTCTCTAAAAGATCCTTGAGTTTGCATTAGAGTCATTTAGCTATGTGATAAGCCATATTGACTATATTTCTTGGAAAATCCTGGCTGTCGCAATATGTCTGATCAAACTACTTGATGTTACGTAGATGTTGCGCACTCCGAATTTGCTTATTTTAGATCCCAGTACCCTCTCTGCTACCCCTAAAATGGCCGATGCGTTGATGGACATGCATCGTCAGTGCTTTCGACGCTTAACTGCAGCAAGGAAGAAAAACAGCAACAACAACAACAATAATAATAATATTAACAAAATAATAATTTGACACGTTTCCATCTGCTGAATCTTTTGGTCTCTCATACAGTACAGGTGGTCCGTTTTTATTCCTTCGAGAAATCGTCGCACCGACTGAACGTGACTCTAAACAGTGCGAGTTTAATTTTTGGTTCTTTTATGATCAGTATACACACAACGCCTGATATTCAGTCTCCTTGAAATAAGCCTTAATCGAGGCTCAATGGCTTTCTGCGGCTTTGAACTTTAGTCTACAGTAATTTATGCAAAGTTGATTATGCTAAACACAAAAGCCCACAGCCACTGAGTAAATCAAACCATAGGGATTTTGTTTTAGCTTTGTTAAACGGCCTAGACGAAGCTTTAGGGACTAACACATATTGTGAAAGAAATTGCCGCCTTTGTCTGCCTGCACCGCCCAATCAATCTTACTCTGTCAGCTCCCCAAGATATTGGCTGAAATTTACCCGTATAATTTTAAACTTTGTAGTCAGAAAAATCGTGCTAGCATGACATATGACAAGTTGAAAAATATGTTCGATTCAGGATGACAGGAGGTTTTTTAAAACCTCCTTAATAACTCAGTTGCGATTCCCTTTTTTTTTTTTTGAAGCTTATTTTTTCACCTGCATTAAAATTAACCAAGCACTGAAAGGCTTGGGGTTAACTTGACATCTCCCGAGTCACCCAAGTTTAATTCGTACCCAGGTTGTAATGAAACGCATTGCAATCTCGAAAGCGTATTTTAAAAAATTTTATTGCAAAAAGGTAAAAAAGCGAACTTAGACACAAAAAGCAATAAAGTCTTTACTATTCTATTCTGTTTTATTCCATCGAAACACATGGATATAACCAAAACTGTGTTATAACATGAAAATTTTACTAAGCGATTTACTCAAGATTTCTTTCGTTACTAACTTAGTGATCTCATCTTCTCTCTTGACAAGCGCAGCGCTTTGTGTTAATAAAGACCCGAAAATCTGTGTTTTAGATGAATTTATATCGACAATTTTTTTAAAAAAAAGAGCAGCAGTTCTAACTTAGTAGAGGAAACTCTGGAAATAAAATTGAGGAAATTAACAACAGTAAGAGCAATAATAGCGATGAATACGAAAGCAATATCATGGATACGTCCATAAATTTTTTTGTTGTTATTATCCCGCAGTATAAAACTTTAGAATGCTGTCTACATTATGAGTAGTACAGGGAGCATAACGTAACCTACACCACTTGTGAAGTTATACTTAGAAGTAGAAAAAGTTCGGTACCATTCGGTTCGGTAACTATTCTTATTATCATTATCATCATCATCATTATTTTTATTCACGCATTCAATCAAAATATTTCTCTGTCTCTGATGAGGCCCAGTTAAATCTTCGTAACTAGCTATGTAGTGTTGACCAAATTGTGAAGTAGTATACGACTATCCCCCGAAGGGGAGGTGAATAGTGGTGTGTACATATACCGAGACGCGAAGCATCGAGATATAAATCTAGCGCCGTTCACCGACCCTGAGGGAGATAGTTGTTTTATTATTTATCAAATCAGTTGGATAAAAATGAAAACCAGTAATTATTTGAAAATTAAAAAAGTCACTAGAGGGAACTTTGTTTACAATTTAATACAAACATTTCGGGTTAGTGTCAAGTGCATTTTTACGATTTTGTTGCAAATTCAGCATGAAAATAATTTTCTACCTACCAGTAAACACTGACCAGCCAAAGTTCGTCACTTTCTTGGTATTTGTTTGTACGACTAGTTCATTTATCGCTCAAAATTCGTCTTTCGAAAATGTCTCCAAACGAGACGCCATTTGTACTCCGGTCGTAAAACAGTGAATAGCCAAATGATATACCGAGTTACGGCAGCCACTCAAAACGCTCGAAAATTGCTATTCACTGATTTGGTAAATACTAATTTGCGATATCGGGTAAAATGACGTCAACAGTACAGGGTATCGCCAGGAAAAGGGACGGCAACCAAAAAGTCCTGGAAACTGTTTTGGTAGAACTAGTGAAAATAGCAGAAAACTTAACACGTTTTGCGAAGAAGAAATGGCCGAACGTCGTGCCCAAAAACATAGCAAGAACAACGGATGCGACAACTGCTGTTTGAGGAATATCTGCCACACTATCCCTCCATTTTCTGAATTTGCGAAAGATCAGACAAAGGAGCCCGGAACTTAACAAAGATCGGGGTTGGCATTTTTTAAAAATATAAATTATTTTGAATGAATAATAGAACAATTATTGGACTCGGCTTTCGTGTGATATGAGTAATTATGCAGTTCTAAGATGGTGTTATCCTCTTCGGCCGCCGATAACACCCTCCTCAATCTGCATAATTCTTCAGATAACACGAGGCCGAATCCAATAACTGCTACATAGATATGTTTATTGCTACGAAATATTATTAATTCTTTCACAATCAACATATAACTGTAGCACGAGGAAAATTTTGTGAATGACTTTCTTCCGCAATGATCGATTTTATAGAATAATTCAGAAACACATGAACGTATAACGAAACATGTGTAAAGAGAAACTTTTTCAGTAGTGTTTATTGTCAATCTGAGCGGTTAGAACGTAATTAAAATGCATCGAGGTTTCTTAAAGGATAAATCGCCAACCACAAGGCAGTGACTCTTTTTTAAGTATTATAGCTTTACATTACTCTATATTTGCTCAAGGCATTGTCTAACACAAGTGTCACTGCGTATGGAGACTTCCTCGAAATTTCAACTGAAATTTACTTTATTAAATCGTTCATAGTCATAAAATGAGTTAAAAGCTTTTAATATTTGTGCATATTACGTGCGGACAGCACACAATTTAATCTACGAATTATCCATTTGAGGAAAGCATGGTGTAAGAAATGCTGCAAAAATAAATAATGGGCCATCCGTTGAAAAATATGCTTCACGCTCAGCCAAAACATCAGTTATATGTATTGAGAAGTTAGTAAAAGAGAGTCGTTAGTTATTTCTCTACGATGAAGGTTTAAGGCTTAAGTGAATGCAGCACCGAATTCGTGTAGATTTGTAACCGACTCAACACCATTAACTCACGTACCTTGCATTTTGATAGCCAAAAAATGTCGCAGTCGTTGGTCTGAATCTTATGACTATTCGTCGTTCGATTTTTGTTTATTATGGTGGTGAAAAACTGTGTTAACGTCCAAATGTAACAGCCAAAGCAAACTTGTGTCGATAAATGTAAATGGATCTAGAAACAATAACAATCTCTGCTATTGTTTGAGGAGATTTCGATAATGCGAAAAACTTTTGGATTATATCTGTCGGCTCACTTTCATGCGTAATCCTCGAAAAAGGAGAGAAAGAAATGGGTGTTTTTGAATTTTCATACGCTTGCGTAAAGAACTTATAAAGTATACTTTGTTGGCTGTCTACTCTGGTTTTCCTTCCGCAGCTTCGAGTGAAAAAAAGAAAACACACTCACGACCCAAAAACAAACAGATAGAAGCAAAACAACCATAACCATACCCGAATTAATTTCGCTCACTTTTGGTTTTCTTCGGGTTTTACAATGCAACCTCGCGTCATGACCATTCAATACCGAAATTCGCCAGTATTTTGGTGGGAAGCCTAATCTGCCTGATCACAGTGACGCAGATAAACTGATTACAATAATATGAAGGCCCTCCTCACCAGAGTCACTTTAAGTCATATAACGTCATGGCATTAAATCTTACACCAAATTTGAGTCATGAGATATTAATATTGTTTTGGCTCGCCCTCGTGTTTCCAAGGAACTAAATGATGTCTCCGCCCAAACTCATTTCGCATTTTTTTTTTGTTGGTGACATCCTTTGGCATGCTAAACAGCAAAAAGTGGGTGGGGGTGGGGGTGGGGAGGCTCCTGAAAAGAGCCGTCCCAAAAAAACTTTTACAAGGTAAAGGTTTTACTGATGCGCCGGCTTCCTTTCATTTAAAACCTCAAACTCAAAAAGGTGTTTAGAAGAAAAAAGCCTTCATGTTCTCTAGATGCTAAGTTTTTTTGTTTCCTAAGAGTTAACCACATTCATTTTGGGAAATTCACTTTCAAAGTGCTCTGTCGTCCTTCTGACCAAGAAATTTGTGACATTTTGCTGATTGAACATTCCGAAGAATGATGATTTGTTCGAGAGGCTCAGACCTAGAAAAAGCGGCACTACATCCAAACCCAAAATACAAAATAAACTTCAGGCCCTTGAATTCTAGTATCTTTCATTTTTTTTTACTTTTAACTACCTTAAGGGTGTTTGGATTTCACAGTTATTAGACACTTTAATTTTCACATGTTTCGGTTTAGGCTTCCGGGAACTTTCCTCCAAAAATGTGCCTGAATTTTCATCTACAAATGGAATCGACCTCTTCTTTCATTGGTTGAAATTTCTGGTGTATAAAGTTTGCATAAGGCGCATTTGTTTTATTTTCATTTTTCTTTTATTATTCTTTAAACGCAATGTTTTGTTTTTGACTTAATGGATCCAATACGACAGTCCTCAGAAAGTCGACGAAACGATAAGATTAAAATACAGAATAAAATACAGCAAAGCTAGAAACAAAAAATGATAAAAATGTTGTTGAAAGTTCTTGTAGTTTTGGTTTTTCAACACAATGTTCGAAGAATCTCAAGAGCCTGTTAACTGTCCAAATATATCAACAAAAGTGCTTTTTAAACTGTCTATGATATAATTTCTTTCTGATTTAAAGAACAAAGATTACTTGCTATGGCAGTTTTCCTCAAACTCCCACCAAGAAGCTGAGGTTGTTCAGACGTTGTTGCGTTTTGGTTAAACAAAATTATTACGAAACAAAATTATACCGAGAGATGTCGTGCAAGATGGAACGAAAAGATAGTACATATACGCCTGTTATAAACGGTAATCCTTCGCTTTTCATCCGCCGACAAGCGGTTTTTCAATTCGCAAAAATTCAAATTTGAGTACGTCTTCGGCTTGCTGCACGTACATTTTGCTTTGTCTTCTAGCCTACCCCGAATTCAGTCTCCAGCTTGAAAAAAAGTCACCCATCGTCCGACAGAAATCAATAATTGCTCAGTGATAAAATTAAAAGTTAAACTGTTGATCACAAGCAGAAGAAAACTCGCCTGAAGTTGTGGTTAAAGATGATATTCATGATCAGATATACTACACTTTGTATTTTCATCGTAAGGTTGGCATTAGCTGCCATTAGTTCAGCAAGGGGTCGTGGTATATATAAAATATATGTTTTGGAGGGAATATTCAGTCCAAATCCGCTGACTTGCAGGTTTCGTTAATTAAGTGGTACCGTTTCAAGTTTCTTTCGTTTTGTAATATGAACTACGTATAGTCCAAATCAAAATTATTTGTACATTGGAATCAAAGAGTTTGTCAGCTCTACACGGCTCAACCGCCGTCGACCGTTTATGTTGCAAAGATACATGTATCTCCTGATTCTGTGTTCCTAATTTATCACTGTTCAAACAACAGAAGACTTTACTGAAAAATTACAGCTTACTACATATATACTGACTAAACGGTTTTTTTCTTAACCCAACTATCTGGACGAAAAGGTCATTTATATGTAGTTTTTAAATAATTTCCTTTCAAGGTCGCGAAAAAGAAATTTTTAACTTACTTGTATAGAGTTTGCTGCGATGATGCTCGTGCTCAGTTTACCTTTTTAGCAGCGCCTTGTTAACTGGTTTTGTTTTACAATTTATTAAAAATGAGCACTGGTTAAGACATGCTTGAGGCGATGTTCTTGCGCAATGGATTAAGATCCTTTCCACAGGATTAGCTTATCGTCAGGTTTGATGATATGTTAATCGCGCCTTAACTCTTTGGAAACTCAATAATCATACCAAAGAAAAAAGAAAACATTAAAATGAAAATTATGAAGTTCCGGTGAAGGTTCGCCTACGTTCCATCTTTTTCTTCATTAAGTGTACCCAGGTATATATTAAATAATATGAAGTTGTTCTTTGATTTAATCATAGTGCTTGACGATGAGATACACAGATGTGGAATACAAATAAAACGCACGCGTGTATTTCTCTCTTTCGTTTCCCCCCGTTCGCCCTTGTTTGCGAGCTAACTGACTCGCCGTTCGTGCTATTTTGTAGATTTTCACCAAATGAAGCCTGAAATGTGTTAATTCTTCAGGATGTACCCACTTTTCTTTTCTGAAAAAGGTATATAATACATATACTGAATTCAGGAAATGGAAACGAAAAACAGACGGAAACGTGGTTATACAATGAGACAGGTCATGCAAGTACTGAGATAACGAGAATTAGAAATTAACACTGAAACTGAAATATTCAAGCACTTTATCGTTTTTTTATGACGAAAATCGGCTTTCAGGTAGTAAGATACCTTCAATATCAAACTCATTTTATGTGGTGCCTCATACACGATGTCAAAAAAACCTGATTATAATTTGATAATTGCGCAAAACGCTGTAAGCAATTATTTTTATTGGAAAATTATTGTTCCGGCTAAGTGGTAAGTAATAGAAAGTTCTGAACATGACGCAAAGGTGGGAGAGAGATGTCTTTTTTACATGAGTAGAGATTTAGCCTTAAATTAAGAAGCCATATGATAAAATTTAAAAAAATGGGACAAGTTCTCATCTCCTAAAATGTGTCCAGTAAAATCATTTGCATTGTATTGTTTTGTGTTTCACGTTTATTATCAGTTTTGGTGTGGAAAGGAAACCCTTACTGTCATTTTACATTTTATTGTTCAATCTCCATTGAGCCTTGAATTACTTTCTGAAAAGCACCTGACCATAAGCATCAATTTCTGGAGGAATGAAAACTGCTATTAACTGATGAGATAAACTCCAAAAAGATAAGATGCAATTTTCTTATTCAGAGTAGAAACTAAAAAAAAAATTGTTGAGGTTTTGAAAATATGGAATAAAACTTGCAAATCCAAACTTCCTAAAAAAATGAGTTCTACTCCCTCTGAATTCCTGTGTTATGTAAAAAAGGCTTTCATGAAAAGAAACAAAAAAGAAGGAAATTTTTAATTAAAATCTGATTCTAGTGGTAAAGCGGAACATTTCTTCCCGTGAACTAAGGCTGATTCAAAAGTCATTTTCGATCTCTTTTGGCGGCCACATGCATGCCCTCTCTCGTTAGTGTATTTCGATTTCAGAACAATTTAATTTTTTTCCTTGGATCGACCACAGAGGCATTTTACTTAGCAATAACAATAAAGACCATGAACTTTAATTCTTTCTTGTATGTTTGAGGATGCCGCGTTTGTGTTTCGGGGATTACGAGTAAAAGGGCGGAGTCCAGTGAGCCAAAAATCCCAGAGATTTAGACTAAACAGAATGATGCAGAAATTTCTGGAGAAACGAGTTTCCTTAAAAATTTAAAACTGTAACGGTTCCCTTTTATCCCAAAGTTTTATTTAAAAAAACTGTTAGGTAATCTACTATGGTGTGGAACTTTCAAAACTGCCATTTTTGACAGACGGATAGAGGTCATTAGAAACTGGACTCAACCTCATTAAGTATGCCGAAGTAGAAATACGTCGTACAATAGTGTAAGGTAGGCCCTAATCAGTTCCTTTTTTATCAAAACATGGATGTGTAGCGGGGTTGCTAGCTTTTGCTATGAACATTATTTTCCCGTCGAAAATAAACTTCTTTTAGGTTTAGAAAAGCTGACTAATAGAATTCTGGAAGTTGTCATGAAAATCAAAACGGTAGTCAACACAAGGAAGAAACTGAAATAATATAATTATATTTACTTGGTGAGTAGTGCTAAATTTTATTGGTAGGATTGATATTGAATTACGTGGTTAATTTATTACATTAAGAAGGGAAAAGCTACACGGGTTCACAGCTTTTTTTTTTACCAATTTCAACGGCGTAAAGGCAGATGTTAAAAACTGCTGTAAATGTTTTTTAGAACAAATTTAAAGTTGATTTCAATTTTAATAGAACATTTCTTCAAGGTTTTCATTCGTAGTCTCAGAAATTCGACAGGCAATAAAATATTCAAGCCAGTTGTTTTTCGTCCTCTATATTTAAGGAAAAAATAGAGATCACCTGGCATGTCCTTCTACAGTATTTTTGTTAGTTGAATGCTTTATGGTTCCCGTTTGCCATCCTCCTTAGACTACACTGCTCCCCCAACAATATCATTTTTAAAAACAAAAAAGAATTCTTGTTTTCTCAAAAAATTTTTTGATGGGAAGGAATAGACCCTCCACGGATTTTTCAACTTTAGACATAGACCAGTTAGGAAAAAAATCCGTCGACACCACTGGAAAGTATGGAAAGAGCACCTTAAAATCAGTAGGTAAAACTGCCAAGTTTGAAGCACCACCAAACAAACGTCTCTAAAATTCAAGACTTTGGGGAGATATATCTTCGTTAGTTTTCAACAAATTACTTTCAAACTTGGAGTTTTATCAATTTACAGGCGCTCTTTTCAGCGGAGTGGATGGTTTTTCTCTTACTTGTCCTTGCCACAGTTGTCAAAAGATGAAATAACCGCCGTGAAAACGTCTATTCGTTTAATGGAAGAATTTTTACATCCAACGCAATCCGAGTCTCGGCAAGATGTAAAAGAAAAAACATCTGACGAACTTATAACAGTTATTTGATGAAACCCATTTACGTCTAAGAAACCTAAGACAAAAGACTAAACATCGGACGTGGCCTGCGCTAATTTGGTAATAAGATGAAAGTATTTCTAGGCACAAATGTCTGAACCGTGAGGTACATTTTGTAATAGAAATGGCAACTGAATAAAACCTACCATACCGAATACTGGATAAAAATGGTACAAAACTAATAAATGTAATTTTAATAGTTTGCTGCCAATCGGCTGAAATTTGATTTTTTTTACCCCACTCTCTGCTGGTGTTGACAGGTTTTTTTTGGTACCTGAAGTACTTCTTTTAAAACGTGTGATATTCCCAAACGTGAAGAAAAAGGACATACTGAACAGATTCTTAACACGAAACAATTTGCCTCAGGGTGAAGTTGAATTGAGCAGCTAGAGACTTAATTCGAATAACAGTTATCTGTGCTTTAAGGTACTAAATAAGCTGTTCGTCTGCTCTTTAACCCGCGATGAAATATTGTGTCAAACATACCTAAAAGCATCTTTAGACATTACGAACGGTCCAATGAGCAGTGAAATTACTGTCTACCTCCGGGCCAAAGCAATTAGTTAAAGGACATCGCCCAAAACTGCTGAAATATTTTTTTTTGAGGTATCACCTTTTACAGTCATCCCTTTTTGCGTTTGTGACAACTGTTTGCTAGTTACGTAATTTTCGTATCCAAATCGCCATTTTTCAGGCATATTTGAGCTCTTTACCGGTTTTTTGTGGCCTGCAAGGAATGATATTGTAAAATATATGGAATCAGATAGTTTTCTAGTTTTACAGTATTTCTTTTTTTTTTCTTT
>NC_133202.1:34289405-34291905 GCF_958299795.1 Porites lutea
AAGTTGTTGTGTTACAATAACAAAGAAATGTAAATCTTATCTTTGGTCACTGTTGTTGCCTCAGCCATCAGATTCATCTTGTAAGTACAGTGTAGCAACATCTAAACAAAATTAACAGCAGAATCACGTCAAGATTTCATGTAGAATATTTGATCCATCCTTAAATAATAAAACAATGGTTTTGACGAGGCAAACCACACAAAAGGATATCATTATTTTTAAAATAATTGATTCATTAATGAAATATATGGATAAGCAGGCTTTGTTAGAAGTCAAGCCGGCCTTTTTGCTCTACTGCATCTAAAATTCCCCTATGTCTTTGGTTTGGTTTGCAAATTCAGCTGGTGGTAAGCTCTTTTTCAGCTGGTTGAACTAGCTGGCAGCCAGCTCTTAAAGGGACTGGTTCACGATAATGCGCATGCAGGCCGTTTGTCTCTTCAGAATAAATTTGTCGGGTCAACACTAAATTCGAAATCGCCATTACCGGTACAATCATTGAAAATCCTTGTTTTATTCGGACATCCGTCGCTTTGGCTGGTCTAGTTATACTTCGGTAGTGGTGATTAACGTGTGGTTATGTTGTTTGACTGGTTACGTTTTAAGAAGACGCAAAAAATAATGTTTTGATCATGGAGGTTCAGAAGAGCATCGTGGTCGTCCGGCAAAAGGACGTTCTCAAGAGTCTTTGGAGATAGAGAGGCTTAGCCGGTCGATCTGGTATGGTTCTAGGAGTAGTGTGTGGCTTACGAAAAGAATACACGACACTTGGAAAGTGGTTAAAAGCATGAGTTCATTTAACTTTGATTTGAGTTTTGACTCAGAACCTGTAGTTATACCGCATCAGGCCGCGCGATCTTCACCGATCTGTTACACTTGAAATGTTCCTTGTATCCTTGCTTTATGATCGTATATGTTTAAGAATTGATGTTTTTAAAATAAATTATTGCCTGAATATTCTGTTTATAATCTAGTTTCTTTATGCGTTCTACTCGATAACATTTGTTTTGTGGAACACTGACCCGATACAACTCAAATGAATTTGTTAATTTATTTGCTGATAAGCAATTGAAATTTATGCTCAATTAAGGATAATCTTCATACTCATACGTTGTGTGTTTTTGTCACCAGTCGGGCACTATTTGTAGGTATTTCTGGGTTTATATAAGACGAACCGAGAGAACAGTAACAAGATGTTTGTTTACAAATTTTGTTTGCCGATCGGTGACTGCTTTGTTAGCATGGGTACGACCTCGTAAAAATACACGTTGGTAAATGTTTGTTTCAAAGCAGGACAGGGCTGTAAATCTTATTCTTATCGGCTTCAACATATATCTGAGGAGTAGCAAAGAATAAACTTGAATTATGGGGATAAATAAAATCAAACCAAATGCCCGGAAATACTCTCACGTCGCGAACAATGAATTTGAATTTTGTAAATTTACTTGTGTGTATCTAACTCGCTTCCGATTGGTTTAAAAACAATGAGATACTGTCAGAACTCACACATGCGCATTATCGTGAATCAGTCCCTTTAATGACATCCCTGTTAGCCTGTGTACAGACCACCCCCTCCCCTTAGTAAAAATCAGAGAAGAGGCATCTGTGATTCACTGTCGCTAATCGTGTATGGGAATAACTTTGCATAAATTAAAAAATTGTTTCTGCTGACCAAAATTTCCATGGCTCATGTTTCATGCCATTCCAGTTCTCAAAATGTCGATGCATGCGTGTTATTTCCATCGAGTAACTGAGAGAGTGAGACATTTTTAAAATAGGATTACTCTATACCGAGCAAGAAAAATGTTCTTACAAGCACATATTGAAGGAAAAGATCCATGTTCTTATGCAAGCCTTCCCATTGGATACGGGAAGTCATTAGTTTGAAATAAAGTGTTGACAAGTCAGACATGACTCATGAGCTCATGATAGTGTGAAACGTGACCTTAGCATTATTGTTTTGTTTGAGTTTTGATGACAGGCCCTAAAGCCAATCAAAATCCCTCAATTTCATGATGTTCGCATTGTAATGATCTACAAATAACAGCCAATCAAATCATTTTCCACATATTTCAGGAAAAATCACGTGGCCTCCAAACACGATTACTGAGGAGAGGGGGCGCTTGTACACAGGCTACATCCCTCCTTACCCTAGCATGATTGTAAACAATCTGCTTTAATACATACATGTAATTTACTGTTGTCAGGTTTGTTGGAATGAATTTTGAACAGTGCCATCAGAGCCAACCATATATAGCACACTGTAGTTCAACTTTTCTATCCTAGCTAAGCCAGCTACAGTAGGGTAGACAAAGATCAACTTCTTCCCCTATTAAAAAAAGAATCCCCTACTTTGAAGGAAAATAATATGCTCTAGTGCTTAATGATCAGAACAATGGAATAATGGATCAGTCAATTCCAGCTGCGCCCAGCGGCCCTACGGGCTACTGCAGGGCATTTGGCTGCCTTGTCAGTCCCGGGGCTGGGGCATTTGCAAATTTTG
>NC_133202.1:34296905-34401905 GCF_958299795.1 Porites lutea
GGCCTTTGAAGATGCCTCTTTATTGAAACATTATTATTTTGTAACCGTACTTCTAGTACTTTTTTCAACCCAGGCCAGCTCTTGCCTCTTGACTTGATAGCTTTAACATTATCATGAAAGCCAGGAAAAATCTTGTTTACATTTTGTGCTGTGTGTAATACATAAAACGGCCTGTGAACTCTGTATTTTTAATCAAGTAAGTTACACTTAAATCATCCAAATCATTTTCAACAAGAATTGATTACGTTACATAATTTGCAGAGTGTTAAAGATTTATCAGAATAATTTAGTTTTTATACTTGTGATTCAGTTTAACAAATAGAAAGTAGATGATCTGACCCCGTGATCGTATCTCGATTCAAGACTATTTTATGGGATATTCCTTTTTTGATACATGACCACACTCTGCCTCATTGAGGGTACTTCAGTAGAACATTTGAAAAAGCATTCTCCACAGGAAGTAAAGGTTGGTTTATTCCAAGTTGTAATATTTAACTCCTTTGTTTTCTCTTTAGCAGATGAAAACATTTTATAATCGAACCATGCAGTAGATAGTGTATACCTCTACATGCATGGAAAGAATTTCGCTGCTATTTTTTTTATATACAGTGTATTCAGATGTGTTTATAATAAGTATACACATCTGAATGGTATTGTACATTGCATGTTTAATTCATATTGAGTAGCACATACATGTACAGTACAGTCAACTTTCTTTTAACAGATACTTGGAGCCTGTTCATACATGTGTCTGTCTTTTTCTCTAACTATTGATACAATAGACAAAAACTTAGATGTTGTGCTTGCTGGTCTCAGAGTGGATCTGTCTTGTTGAAAGTTGACTGTTAATAGTGCAGCCCAGAGTACTAGTTTCGTTAGGGTATAGCTAATTCTAGTAAAACCCAAAACGTACTATTTCATTTATTAAATACATGTACATTTTGTAAATATTATGGAATGCAGTGTTCTTGCTGCAAAGTTGTTAAATATTTATTCAAGGCATTAATTCACCGTGGCACTGCTCTCCTCATCAGCATTTTCATGGGAAATTAATGAGCCATGAAATCATTCATACATTTTTCATGACTCACAAGTCAAATTCAGTTTTTATTTCATGGCCCATTAAACGTTTTTTCATGGCTCCATCATTGAACTTTCTTGGTATGTTTCCATAATGTGGTGTTTCATTGGAAATTCATGACCCATGAAAGTAGTCCAGTTTAATTCATGGGCCATGAAACACTTTTAACTTTTTTTCCACGAAAATTTCATGGCCACAGATGAGGTCATGAAAAATTATTTTGCAAGATTCATTGGCCATGAAATGATGTTCATGGTATTTTCAAGTGATTTTCATGGGATTTTCACAAATCTTAGTTTCATAGTGTCCCGCAAAACCCAAAACCACTCTGATCTGCAAACACTAAAAGGAAGAAACTGCTAGCTCACCTACCCCTCCCCTAAGTCAATATTTTGCCTTGAGTAAGAAGTTGGTGACGAAGTTCCGTGGAAAGGGGTAGGTTAGCAATTTGCCAGAATCTTATACAGGTTTGTATAGGCAATAGTGGTCAATTAAGGTACTGATAAAGTACAGGAATGTTAAGCATAGGCATATTCCTTTGCTTTTGCCACTCCATTTTATGGCCTTAGCGATTAAATGACTTCCTTAGTTCATTATATCAAATGACAAAAATCAATTTGCAAATATGATGAAAGCCCACGGCCGCTAATTAATATCTAAAACGGAGCACGTACCGTGTACTTTGTGCCGTCTTAGATAGTACCCGGTCTCTATTGAACCCTTCATAATGATATACTTACTTTTCTAATACAGGAACACTAACTGTGGCATGACTGACATTTCCTTGCAACTTTCACACATTTTGGCAGGGGCACCCAACGAGGATATAGTTCAAAACCACTTAACATAGCATTGTTGAACGTATTTTAGTATTTAAACGGTAGATATAGGCATATTTTTATCCCCTAAAAACTTTTCATCTGTTCGGATTTCCTAGCTGAAAGTCTAGTGATCCGAAAATTATAGGGATCAAAACTTACCTTTTCGAAAACTTTAGCCAGGAAAAGGCTCCCGAAAATTCTAGGTGGCCTCTTTTAGGGTAAATATCCGTTTAAAATGGGTAATTATACCATTTTGTAGATGTTCGAAAATCCTAGGAGAGGCAGGCAAGAAAGAAATTTTATAACAAATGTTCCGAAAATTCTAGTTCTCAAATCGTCTTCCGAACAGATATTTTCCCGAAAATTGCCGTTGGGTGCCCCTGTTTTGGGAAAATAAAGGCAAACACTACGGACGTCTATAGATAATTACGTAACAGATTATTAAACACCGGGAGAGTGATTCCTTAAATTTGATTTCACAACTGCTATGGACTACAGACTAGATTACCATTGGTTATGTAATTGAATTGTTCTAAACCATACGTTGCAAATAAGAGCACGTACTAATTTTACACTGACGATCTCAAAGTTTAAGTGAAAAAAGAATTTATTAACTGTTTAATGTAAAGGACAGGACTGTCTATTAATATCGTCCACGTGACACTACAACTGAATGTTATTAATTTGTCTGAAAAAGAGAAGCTCGAAAACCTCTCCGGTTGCTGGAAAAAAGCATGCTCAATTTCCATGTGCGTCTCACTGGAAGTAACCAATCTTTTGACCGCAAGTTTTGGCGGAGTCGAGATGCAGCGGCTTCATTTCTAAATGGTTTCCAACCGCTGACTCTCCTAGGTGGTTTTGGCGATGGTGCGAAAATATTCAGTGGGCTAATGTTACCAAAAGTATTGCAAGAAAGAAAGGCTTTTAGGCTTTTTTGATTCGAATGGGAACCGTATGAGAAAAGAAAAATGTAGAATCTATTTTAAAAGCAGGCTTTCAAAGTAACATTTATATTTGCACTGTTAGAGCGTAACAGCGCCACGGGAAAACATCTTACAATAACTTTCCTTAAAATAATGTCTACTCCGCACAATTTAGGTAAATACATAAACAGGACGCATCAAAGTTCCGCAAATTAAAAAATATGCGGTCAAGTTTCTTTCTTTCTCTCTCTTCTTTTAAACAAATAGTATTAAAAAACATTGCGTTTCAATTTTTTGGCCGCAATGGTTTGTGTCGGGCAAATAGCGGAATAAAAGATACTGCATGGATCAAGTACTATATGTGTGGCGCGATCCACGTTTGGATAGTCTTCAAAAGAAAAAACGTACATTTTTAGCATTGTTGGAACATAACTTAGTAAATAAGCTGGGGAAATTTATTTAAAACAGCAACTCTGATTTATTTTTAGTATTTTTTCTTTTTTTTTTCTTCGAGGAATTCAAATAAAGAAGTTGTCTCTCCCTGTAAGCAAACTGAGTAATATTTTACCAGCACTTCCCACTGCAACCTTCGAGAAGACCCGGCACTGAAGTGTTAAAGCAAGTTGTGTTCTTCGATTATTGTATCAGTTGAGATATATTCCCTCGCCCTAACTTATTCTTTTTGTTTATTGCAAAACTCTACCGACTATGGTTAAATTTGGGGCAACTATTTTGAATTAAAAGTGGAAACTAGTTATCAACAACAACGAAGCGAATTTGGACCAAAATGTAATAGTTCTGTTTAGAGAAATCTTTGAATTAAAAAAATACACTATGGATGGTATGCAAATTTATAATACACAAAATTCATCGAAAATCGACAGATCTCTTTTCATATCATTATCAAAGGAACTAGTTTACCTTCAGTAATACATGACTTTATGTAGAATCTGTCCTGAAGATCCTGTCTTGTGTCGCTATTTATAAGCACTCAGGATGAACTAGAAAAGACAAGAAGCTCACTGTTGGCTTCAAAAGTCACCTGGCTTTAACTTGCCCGTATCAAGGTGGGTTATTAATTAATAAATGAAAATGTTTCGAGATTCCTAAAAGCCTCTTAGACAACTGGTAATCTATTATCCGTGACAATGATTATTGGTACATTTTCGTGAGAGACAGATGAAGCACAAATTATACGACAGCCAGACACAACTCTCTTTCGGGTGATTCAGTTTGTTTTCACTGTTTGCATGCAAAAGACCCAAGAAAGAAAAACAATTGTCTTTCATTTAAGAAAGTTATGGGAATGTACGTTATTAACGCAGCTCCACAAGGAACTTCATAATAGCTTTATTCACGACTCTTAGGGTTTTCATCACACTTTCAAACTGAAATTGCTAGCTCTCCCAGAGTAGACTAATAATTATAATAACTTACAGGTCTTTTATTTCTAAGAATGACAAAAATGGTTATTTAAGCAATAGATCACACTTTCTATGGGTCTACCGGCGTGATAACCCACGCGGGATGTTGGGAGAACAAGAGAAAAGCTTGTAAATCACGAGTGATTTACAGGGTTTTAGAATAAAATAAAATAACTTTAAGTAAAACGGGAAATGTTTCATTTTTCTATGAGTTTACCGGCACAATAAATCATAGGTTTTTAACTAATCAGAACGTGCGTACTATATTTAGTTACTTTATAAAACAATATATGCTACGTTCGCCGTCCATTTTCCAACTGAGATGTAGGCGTTCTGGATACAAAATTAAACCGGTAAGCGAATGAGTCAGTAAAAGAAAAGAAATATTTTGAGCCAGAAAACTGACAGAACGAGTTGCTTACTTGACAGAATTGCTTGGAAGATTAAGGCCTTTTGAAATTTTAAAAAGGGTGACAAAATCAGATTCATAATCAAATTCGTATCGTGCTATTACCCAAAACTAAGTTGGGAACATTAGTCAACCAAGACAGCTCTTCAGCTATCGGCTGTCACTTTATTATACGTTGAACAGATAATGGGTAGTTTTTATCTATCGATCATAAAACAACGTAATGTAGCTTTTACTTTACACCCTGACAGCGTTAGCTGAGCCAAAATTTGAGTTTTCAATTTCAGTCAATTGAACAGGAAGAAGGAGTTACGCTGTAAACAATACATTGTTAGCCTTATCTCGCCGTCTCCTGTCAACCACTCGATAACAGCAAGAATTTCTAATTTTCACTTCTTCAAGGTACATGTATCCTAGTAATCGACAGAGCTTGGCAGGAGATGCACCTTGCGCATTTCTGATAATTATACTTTGAATCTAAAGCTACAGCAAAGCACTGCAAACACAAGCCTCTCAGCAGGACAAATGTGAAAGATTTGCCTAAATCAAATTTTTGAGTGTTCACAGTTGTTAATGAAAAAGAATAATTTGAGCCTATTCATAGACAAAGCTCAATTTTGCGAGCGGCAAGTTTTTAGTCAGAATTAAGAAGAGGAGGGGCATGTTATTATTCCAGTCTCACAGGTATATTAGTCACCGTGCATTACAAAGTCTCTGAGAACAAACCTTAAAAATAACTGACATGTTGACACCACTGAAATTTTACTTTCTTCCTGGCGCTCATTGAAATTACTGATACATGATTTATGCAAATAATTAGTTTAAGACTTACAGTAAAACGAAGAATATTAAAAAACAAATACCTAGAGCAAGGCAAACATAAGTTTTGAGATAGGGAGTTCTTCGACGTTTCTTTTGTTTCATTTGCCAATTTAGCATTTTGAGTTGTCTATTTTTTGGAGTCGTCTGGGACGAACCTTAGTCTGTATGTTTTGTATCTCATTCTCAATCAAACGATATAATACGATATAACAATATTGTACAGTCGTGGTCTTGTACGCTGGTGGACGGCCAAGTTCGAGCAACTCCCCGATACAGTCCTCTGTGAGTGGTTTAGTTATAATTAAATTTCGACCCTGCTCGCCATAGAGCTTCCAGTAGCTCAGTGGTTAGAGCATCCGAACTAGATCTCGGAGGGCCGTGAGTTCGGTTCTCACTCAGTGGGGCCGCGGATTTTTTCTGAGCTTTCCGGTGTTAGAATTCTCCTTCTACCAAATTTAATGACTAATGCCAGAGGCCCATTATGTAACTTAAAGAAACAACACCACAGGAAATGGTCTCACACGAGGATTTCGCCCCCTGACCTAAAAACACAAAAAACTTCAGAAAACGAAACGTACGGCAAACACTGCAGGGAAGTAACACGGTGAAGTGATCGTGGTTAGAATTATATTGCAGATTTGGCATTAAGGAGACCTTAATGACTTTGACTCTAGTACAAACTTTATCGTGGGAGGGGGGCAAATTGTATCTTAATGTTATATCAAAAGGAGTGAGACTTTTTCTGAATACAAACCATCATTAAATTTCCCTTTTTGCTTAATTCAATTACTATCAAAAGGATAAAAAATTATATCTTTGTTTTCTGAAAATGAAAATTACTATATGCAATGATGTGAGTTTTGTAAGGTGATAATAATAATAATTATTATAATTATAATAATTCGTGTTGTGTAAGGAAAATTAAAAGACTAGGAGCGATATTGAACAAGACGTTTCGTTAGGAGCAGTGCATACAAATTGTTGGAGTTGTTATTTTTACGATTTTATGACATTTTATACGAACAGTACTGGACGTACTTCAGCGTTTCCAGAGTGTATTTTGGGAAGAATACGAATCGAGTGTTACGAAACCGCAGATGAATTTTGAACTAAAATGTTATTACTTCAAAGTACCAAACTGGATTTTTCTGAAGATAGAGTCTAGGGGTTTTAATCTCTTGCGCATGTTTGACATGATGACAAGAAAACATGACTATTGCACGATATGAGTAGATGAAACAGTCTCGACCCCAATGCTTACGGGTTTGGGAATGCGCGCGTTGATCTCTCTCCTCTACATGCGCAGAAGAGCTCTGGGTTGAGATTGAAGATGAAGCTGAGTTAAAGTGAACAAACAGAAAATTGGCAATGTAAAAAGTATCACGGCTCAGCAGAGAATTAACTAAAAATGTTTGAGCAAAGTTCGGCTCGCCAATTTATACAGCATGTTATGGCTTGAGTCTTACTGATTTTTTCCATCTTGTTAGTGGAAGTCAGTAAGATTGGCAACGTTGGTGTTAACAACCGAGACAATCAACATCGCGGCCTGTTCCCTTCTTACGCTTAGCCGTCTTAAATTGGACCAAAACAGACAGAAATCCTTTTAAGAAAACGAAAACTGGTCACTTAAAACATGTGTTTGAGTTCTAACCTCCCTGTGCGTGAGCTCGGTTTTTGTTGTTTTCTTGGAAGTTGAGGAAAATTATTTCTAATCAGGTCTTTCTGGCCGGGAGGGGATACTATATTCGTCATCCAATACTTATCTATTTCTTTTAATATCTGCAATCTTGCCACACACAACTTGTAAGTTTTTTATCGTTTGATTTGCATGTTGTTAATGTCAATTCGAAGTTCTGAAGAAAATTAACAAATTTATTTAAAAACGTACTTATGCTCCTGAAATATTCAGCAAGAATAATACAAGGAATTTAGCCCAAAACAGCTGCATGCAAGTGGTTTCAGGCGCTTTAGACCTTTCGTTTTATCACAGTTGCTTGGAGTGTAACATGATTCAAACCTGTCAAACAAATACGTTGTTGCTATGGCACCTGAAATCCCCTTCTATGGCAAGAGGCAAGTCTTGTTTGCTCAACTGGGGTCTCTTAGAAATAAATGCAAAAGATTAATGAAACCTGGAAAAATAAAGCTTTCCAAGGAAGGAAAATGCCTTGAAGCCAGCACTTCATTCGCAGTTACTGATTTATGTGCCTTTTTGAATTTGACCTGATGAATCTTAATAAACAGCAAGATGGCAGACTAAACGTCCGGCATGCTATGATGGTTTTTTTGGAGATTCAATATCGTGGTTGGCGCCCCAAGAGATAAAGAGTATAGCAACTTGAATACGATGCTTTCTAAGAAGAAACGCAGTACTTAATTCGCAGTTGCCCGTTTATATTTTACCTTGAAAGCGGACAAATGCCCCCTTAAAAAAAAACCAGCAAAATTCGAAGAAAAAAATCATCTTATTACATGTCATAACGGAGAGGAGAAGCTTGTACTGCCCTAAGGAGCATTGGCCGGGTTGAGTCAGTAAACTAACATCAGTTTTTTGTTGTTGTTGTTTTTCTTTTCTTTGATCTCCCCCTTCTGGCTGAATTTTCGACGTATTCAGGCCATTTTGCCCTATCTCCAACTCTATCTATATCAACTACTAACAATTAGTATTCTTACTGTCCTTTCGGCCAAATTGCTTCCATACCTGCTCCCTGATTGTTTTTCTCTTTCTATGGAATCTCCGAATAAACGTTCTTCTTCTTGGAAAGTTAAACATAAACCAACATGCCCGTGTGAAGTCCTCACCTCCAACCTTTTGTTATTGGTCACTTTCAATTCATCTTTTGACCTGTTTTCCAAACGGGGTCGCGCTAAATTAAAACGGATAAAAGGCTTTTTTCGAGTCCACTTCAAACACCTCTGCCGTTGACTGTAGATGACTCTTCCGAGATGTTTTAATATTATTTGGTTGCGGTTACCACAGCTGGTTATACGAAGTAACAACAATCCACGAAGACACACGTAACAGTTTATGTCTTAATAATGAAATATATTTTCTCTTTCCTTAAGTCAATTTTTTTATCCACAGAGATTAACATAATGGTGTTCCGCTATTTCAAAGATCTTATCTTGCAATTTTGTGAACACAACACAAAAGAGTCAATATCTCACTAACGTCTTGCTTTATGCAAACAAAAGTGTTTATGATAACACGATAACGCTTTTGTTTTACGTGTATAACATCTGTTTTTCGGGTAATTTTCAGTAAACGTCATATTTTATTTAGCCATTATCTGCGACTTCACTGGTACTTGCGTCTTTAACTTTGAAGCTCTCGTTCAGAGGCTGGTGGCACTTAAGAATTAGTTTTATCGAAGGATTATTTTAAAAAAATCTTTAAAAAACACACTGGATCTGGGAAGCACTTTCTCCATAGAAAGAAGAAGTAATTACAAATAACTTTTGATAAAACTTCCAATCTCGTAACCCAAACGTTTTAATGACCAGCTTGTGTATGTTTTATGTTCTTCTATAATATAAACAAAATAATGTCTTTCCTAAGCATGCTGATTCTAATTTACCCTGCGAACAGAGTCTCCTTCGATCTTCCTAGATAAGTCGGGAAGAGGAAGGAACCTCTGCCGACATCCTCGACAATTCATATTGAGCATGCTCCAAATTCAAATTTTCCTGCGATGTCAATCAAACCGTTACCGTAGCATCCTCTGTGTTTGTCAGCAAATCTTGAAATGTTAGCGGGAACGTACCAGTTCGTTTTCACCCTTCCGTAGCTGTGTTTTCTCTGGATTTGGAAGCTCTATAGGAACAATTTCACCTTTGGAATCTAAACTTGCCATGTTTCAGTGTAAAGAAGATATAATCTTAGAAGCAATGGTCTGAATGTTTTTCAAACTTCATATAGTAGTAGATTCCTTCATATTACATTCTTGGTTTCTATTGTAAGACCATGGTTCATATGCGTACACGATCTCGCACATCTGGAACCAGTTGCCATCTGCTGTAAAAAAGGCACCTAATGCATCATCCTTTCGGAGACTTTTAACTAAGTTAAATTTTATCGGCTGTCAATGCAGCAATTGCCTTTGACCCGATTTATTTTTATAGATAGATGTTACTATTTTTTTAATTTAATTAGTCGCTATTGAGATATTAATTAATTAATTTTTCTTTTATATTGTCAAACACTTTTATCATGAGCCCGTGGCTCGGGGGATTGGGAGACCACCCCCTGTGTATCTGACATTAAATAAGTTATCTTATCTAATACTTTTATTCAAAACCCATTTGTTTATCCTTAAAAAAACTTCGCGTAACATGACTTACTGGATTGTGGGTACATTTTCCAATTTTCTAAAACTGAACGTTCAATCTCTAATTTTCCCAAAATTCCCGCATGAAACTGAAGCGGCAGCTATTTGTTTTGCTATGGAGCGTGGGCGCAGAAAGAGTCGGCAAAATTCCAGAATATGCGTGCGTGCACAGATAAAACAGGTTTTATCCAGTATAAAACTTGTCTGACTCATCCAAAACGCTGGATGATCGGCAGATCAAAGGAACTTGAAGATGTCGGCAGAGTCGCTTCCTCTTTCCCGACTTATCTAGGAAAGATCGAAGCGACTCTGCTAGCAGGGTAATTCTAATTCGTATTTCGCGCACATCAAGATATTTTCGTTATATGTTACTTCTCAATTCACAATCTACATTGTATAATACCAAAAACTCTAACTTACAATTTTGCAAAAACCTATTTGGAACAGTTATCTTATGCGCACTGATCATCGAAATGGTCGTTGGATCGTGGGGTTGATTAATTTTTATTTTTTTAAACAATTTATATCCGCGATGGCGGTGTAATGTACTAGGGGGTTGTTAACTTTACAGCATTGTAACTAAGATCCAAAGACTGTATTCTTAAAAGAATAATAGAGTTGAGTAAAGTCATCTCTCAGAGACTTCTCTGGTCTCCGTCCAACCTGTACCCTGCATCCGTCCAACCTGCATCCTTTCATTTTGAATTGATTTATTCAACGGTTCATTTCTAATCAGTTATCTAACTATTTTCGAGTCTCGATTGTGAACTTCTTCTATTCTATTATCCATGAATTGCAAAACTGATTTGACGTTTTTGTGAAACGTTTGGCCTTATGCATGACTCAGGGTGCCCAAGAGCGGAACAGAAGAAGATATAAGCTAAGACTGTTGAACAGCCGTTTTTTGAACCAAAATTTCATTTGCCAAATATAACCATATTAAAAGAGTAAATTGCAATAGCAGGTATTAGAAAGTTTCCTTGACTTGACTCCAAAGGAACCAATATTTATTAAATACAAAAATTATTGCTCTTCATAATCAAACTGTTTGGCGAGTTCAGTTCGCCTAATTTCGCTGCGCATTTTTTAGAAACCACTCGACAGCCTCAAGTGAATGGATTGCGCTATTGGAATCTAAATATTGAATTGTAATATTCCAACGGTAGCTTTGTATTGGTTGATTTATTCAGTAATGGTGGCCTTGGATAACTGTGTCAGGTGGGGAGTGCAATGGTTGAAGGATCGTCCATTTTGGTTTGACATAACATAGCATTTCAGACGGAAAGAAGAAAGCCCTTACTACTATTATTTATACAACTGTTAAAGATGTATTTTTTTTAAAATGCAAGATTTCCAATTTTATGGTTTAGATAAGCGTTTTCTAGAAATAGCATAGTTTAGTTATGGCCCTTCTCTCCATGATGTCAGGGCCAGAACTGGACTAGAAATAGCAGGGTCAAGTCAACAGTAGGCTGTACATTGCTTTAAGTTGTTAACCAACCAGATTAACGTCAGCTATTTTAAAAGCAAGCTAATAGTTACTTATACATTGAAAAGCTTAACGTTTCGCTTAAGCAGTAATTGAAGCATTTTTAACTGAAACCGTTTTGTTTTATCTTCGATTCCAGATTTTGTATTTAAAACAGACTAATGTTGATAGCGCTCTTCAACTTCAGATGCACTTAATGTAATGTAAGCTAACAACAACTGAAATAGGTCTTCCTCATTAATAGCTGCGTTAAAATCGGTACATGTGGAGTTCTGCGTTTGGAACCGGCCAAACTTTAGCCCCATAGTCAAATGGAGAAAATTTAGACGTCTCGATAGCGGAAGCCCTAAGTCACACTCACGAAAGTGTGTTTGCAAACTGAAGGTGGCATAATTATTAAAACAAGTTATGAACAAGTTTTTGAATCCGAGTAATTCTGAATGTTTTATTAGGTAGTGAAACACTCTGCCTGGTGTTTGGCCTAGCTAAAACCATAAACAAAGTCTGATTCCTCGTCACGTGATTTCTTTGCGTTCTCTTAATGAATTAATAAAGAGCGAGTTTAAGGACCATATTCAGCTTCATGAAAAATCATATGGTCAATATACATGTGAATGCAGGGAAGGAAATAAGAAAGTGTGAGAAAATTAATTATTCAAGATTTGCTAACTGAGTACAAACTAATTTGTTTCAACATCGACCACTCCGAATTAGTCGACCAAACAATGACTAACACGATTTTACCTGTTTGATCGAATCAGCAAGAACCAAATTTAATTTGCAATGAAATGAGTTTCTTTTGTTCAATTACCTACATACATGTACATATGACAACAAAAATATTAAATCACTAGCAGAAGATTGATTAAGTTTGTTTGCAGAGGGTTCTTCTTACTTTATTTGCTAGGTTTGGAAAATAAAGATGAACAGGATTAATTTTAAATTCAAACTCGAAAGCTAACTTAAGATGTACCAATATTTCTTATGATATTGAACGACGAAGAATAGTAACTATACGCTTCTTTTTTGAGTCAGACTAAGAAGCAGGCTGCAAATATGAAATCAAAATCTTACACTCTCTAGCTCGTTGCCGCACATATTAAGTGAATTTTAATTCAGAACGTACAGAATAATTATTCTTTAAAAAGCATATTCTGTACGTTACGCTTTTTTCCGAAGAAACGAGGGAAGTGCTTACTAGTTGAAAAATAATGAGGAATTCAGCATATGATTAGGATTAAGCAATTTCTGTCCTGCAACTACGTAATAAAGTTATTCCAAGAGTGAATTTCTAAATACAAATCGACATCGACACACAACCAAGGAGGTTACATTTGATTCTTAGTCCTTTTGCTGCAAAATTCTGCGTCGAGAATTTTTTTGACCAAGAGAAATTTGGTTTGATCATGTTGTCACCAGTTTGTTTCTTAAAAAAGGGGAAAAAATCCCGCTTACCTTAAAAGGTTTTGTTTTTCAAATCCTTTCCTTGTTTACCTTCAACTTTGTATAATCTCGTCTCCTCTTACCATCTAACAGACGGTATTGATATTTTTATTACTCTGTGTTCCGTAAGGTTCTGATAAGAACCAACAGAAATAAGTACTGAACTAATGTAAGTGACGAAAACAAAGACTAGCTTATTACCGTATTGACCACTAGCTGTGAAAAACATTGTTACTACCACGTAGATGAGTGTTGATTCATTTCCGCTTTTTGTTTGGCCGTTATTGTGTTTCATTTTGAAATTAGCCACCTCCTTTGACATTTCACTAAGCGGTCTATGTTGTTAATGACGTTTTTTTTCTATATACGTGAAAAACATAATAAGGCACCGAAAGAAGGTTTTTAAACTATTCTCTGTTAAAACGCATAGTGAAACATCAATCAATCCGCGATCGGTTACTTCTGGTTTGTTGGCAAAGTTAGCCGCTTATTTATCAAAGCTTTGTTATATTTTGTACAAAACTTAAATTTGATTTTAAAAACTAAGTATTTCATTTGTACTAACTTTAATATTTCCAACTTACCCGTTCAATTTTCTTTTTCTATCCTGTTTCCTTCCTTTTTTCCTAACTAATCTCTACAATGATGATACTACAAAATGTAACAGTATCCATAAAGAATGGCAGATTTTATAAAAAGTTTCTCTTGGCCGGGAGGGACTAGAACAAGTCAGATAGTGTGGTCAAATGTTTTTTTGTTTCTTTTTGTTGGTGGTGGCTAAAATCTTGATTGGATCGCCGGGAGCGAGATTTATCGCCTCTTCACCTGTACTTCGTCAAACACTTGGCAGTTTATTTTATAGAATATTCCTTCAGTTGGCACTTATGGCGCCAAGAGGTGTGGCATTTTCCCAGAGAATTTTCATGCTTTAGTCAGGTCTTTATGGTTACTCGAGTTGACGATTCGCAGCCCGCCGCTCGCCGCTTCGGCCTGCGGCCGACACCGAAGCTTACCGAGCCATCCCGAACCATCCACGCGAGAAATATCCTCTCTGGTACGTGGGGAATGTAAAAATACACAGTTTGTAGGGGAGTTGAGTAAAGGGGGTTTTTGTGAAGGTTGCCGTTAGTGGAGCTGTCCGCTTACGGGAATGCAAAAATTCAGAGTTTGTATGGGAGTTAAGTAAAGGGGTTTTTTGTGAAGGAGCTATCCGCTCACATTCCAGGTTGCCGTAAGTATAGCTGTGACAGACCTCTTATACAGGGTTTGTATGGGATTTGAGTTAAGGGGTTTTTTTGTGAAGGAGCTGTCCGCGTACTAGTCAAAAGTTTGCACTACGCTTTGAATCTTAAGCTTTTCGATTACTCTTCAGTAGACTGAACGATTATATTTGTAATGCAACCTGATAACTGCATCTTGAACGTTTTCTTTGTTCTAAGGTAAATAGGCCTTGAGAGGAAGAGTCCAAAATTAGTCATCTCAGGCACAGTTTTTGTAATAAATAAAAATTTCAAGGTCGATTTGATATGAACTACTCGGCGCAAAAGAACGATCCCACAAGTGAACAACTACATTACAAGTCCGTGCCACGAACGCTTTCACTTCTCCGCAATATATTTAAAGTAGTTCAAACTTTTTTAATAGAAGCTTTCATTGTTTACTTAGTGATCATGCCATGAGTGTATTAACCAACCACAAATTTTAATTTTTATCAAAGTCTTCAGCTTTGACATGGATTTTTAATTAAATACTTCCATATAACATAATTATAACTGACTTCCATATAACATTTTTGGAATTAGCCAACATTGCGAAAAAAAAAAAAAAGATTTATTATATGTATATCGGTGTTGAAACTGTTGTTTACTATGGCGTTCATATATGTTAGAGGCAATAAAAGTGCGCTAAAGGCTATTGACTGACGAACAACAAATTTAGCAGATATGCACGTTTGTACGAGATAATTTAATAGTACGCAGTAGATTTCAAAGGTGGTCAAATTTAATTTTTAAATATCTCAATGAATAAATAAATATATTTCTTTGTATTGTACAACAAGAATAACTATTACACAGTCATTCTTATTAAAATACATGTTACGACTGATGAATTTGTGGCTTCATTTCAGTATTCATATTTCCGTGCTTACTAGAGCTCAAAATTAAGCACGAAGATCCTCTTAGCATTTGCGAAAAACCAGAATTTCATTTATTTCACCTTTAAATTACAATTATAGTGTCCGCGAGAATAAAAATGTTGTGATTTTCGTATTGACCATAGAAATTGGTTATATTGCTAAAACTTTGTCTTAACAATTGCATAAAATAATCTTAAAGATATTCAAAATATAGTGCTTCTTCACCTGTTTTAGTTGGAAAGCCCCATCACACAACCAAAATTCCGATAAACATGTTTCAGGGTATATCCTGAAGACATTCTAGACCCTCTGTTTTCTCTGAACTTTAAGGGAAAAAAGTGCCTACCTTTAACAGCCTCTTGAAAAGGACGGACGTATGTTCTTGCACAGGCGGCCCAGACGTAGTATGTGTCACTGAATGAATATATTAATATCCACATGGACAAATTAATGCGATGAGTCGTCGAAACTCCCATGGACTAAAATAGTCTAAAAGTCAAAATATAACAAAACAAAGCTAAGATACCTTCAACTGAACGTACCCTTGTCTTTCCTGGCCGGTTTAAGTGGCATTTTGTTGAGTTTTGAAATTGTAGGTACTATCCACTAAAGAAGAATTAAAGGCTGGCTACAAAACAAACAGACCATCTCCACGCGCCTTCACACGAAGCGCTATAAATTCGAGAATAATCGACGAATCCGCTCCAAATAACCATCGGCTAATCTGCAGGTAACGTGTGCTCCTGCTTCTGGCTCGCTTGCTCCACAAAACCCATCACAACTGCACAATAATTGCTCGCTCATCAACAACCACTGTTGACCTTTACGCTTCGATATGACCGCATACGACCAGGTTTAATACGCGACGTGAATATTCAAGCTTAGCGACCGCGTTCGCGCAACAATGCAGCACTTGCTATGGGAGGGATGGTACTATTGCTTCCAGGTCAATCGACTGACCGAAGGTTCGCTGCGTTAGTTTTGACCAGAAAACAAAAGGCGATCGCGGGACCGTCCGTAAGTTTTCAACAGGGCAGCCGTGGTTTTCATGTTCGAATTCTTCTAACGTTCGCTGTCTCAGCTGCTGTCACATTGTTCGTCCAGCCGCTTGCATAGGTTCTTGACTCTACCAGACTTATTTGCTTAGATTAACAACGTCTTACTCCATAATATGTTGTCCAAACTGGTGAAGGAGGACGAGAATTTTCCGCCCAGGAAAAAGGCAAAATCTGGCCCCCGCTATGCAGCTGAATAGAAGATACAGCTGAAGATATCGTAAGGTAAAATTTATGTGCGCGATATCTTTTTTTATTATTATTATTATTCTCAAAACTCAGGGGCACCCAACGATGATTTCCCCCTAAATGCATTGAAAACACATTTAAGGCTGTCCAGAGTACTTTTGATCGAAAAATGTATTCTAAACAGCGCTTACATAAATTTAGTCAGGAGGGCTAAAAGCGAAGCTAATGATTTATAGTTTGCTCATACTAAATATAAAATATATCGTGTAATGCTAAGCGGAGAAGGCAACGAGACAGGGCCACCCAACGGCTGTTTCCTCAAATACTTTCAATTGAAAACACTTCTGTAGCTATTCATAAAGTACTTTTAGCTCTATAGAAATGCATTCTAAGTGGCGCTATAAAATTTGCATCTCAGTGTTCGGCCATTCTAGAGGAACTTGAGTCTTTTCGAAATTACGAGGAATTCAGAATTATTTTCCCGAAAATTTTAGATGCAATTTAACGTATTACGAAGGAGATAATTTTTCAGATACCTTCTTTCATCACATTTTTGAATCCGAAATTTTAGGATTCCATTTTACTCTCTAAGAAAAATAGCCTAACCCGGTGAGTGAAATGTGCAAAAATTAAAAGTTGGATGCCCTTGACCAGAACTGTGAAAAACAACAATAGGTCTAATTGCAGCACACTTTCTTGTACATTTCCTTGCCGTTGATTTGCATGACTGCAACGTGAAACGTCCAGAAAACTTCCTGGTTTTCACTTTTTATGGAGAAAATGTGGTACATGTTCTTATTCACTTTTTCCACTGCCGCTCATTTTTTTTAGCTCCGCTATAAGATTCGTATCTGTTCGGTGCTCCTTGGGCAAATTGGATCTTTTTAAAAAATGACAAGGGCATCAATATTATTTTCCCGATTGATTGACCTGGAAGCAATAGTACCATCCCTCTCATAGCAAGTGCTGCATTGTTGCGGGAACGCGGTCGCTAAGCTTGAATATTCACGTCGCGTATTAAACCTGGTCGTATGCGGTCATATCGAAGCGTAAAGGTCAACAGTGGTTGTTGATGAGCGAGCAATTATTGTGCAGTTGTGATGGGTTTTGTGGAGCAAGCGAGCCAGAAGCAGGAGCACACGTTACCTGCAGATTAGCCGATGGTTATTTGGAGCGGATTCGTCGATTATTCTCGAATTTATAGCGCTTCGTGTGAAGGCGCGTGGAGATGGTCTGTTTGTTTTGTAGCCAGCCTTTAATTCTTCTTTAGTGGATAGTACCTATAATTTCAAAACTCAACAAAATGCCACTTAAACCGGCCAGGAAAGACAAGGATACGTTCAGTTGAAGGTATCTTAGCTTTGTTTTGTTATATTTTGACTTTTAGACTATTTTAGTCCATGGGAGTTTCGACGACTCATCGCATTAATTTGTCCATGTGGATATTAATATATTCATTCAGTAACACATACTACGTCTGGGCAGCCTGTGGTTCTTGCTATTCAAATTTGTTTTTCTTCAAATTTGGTATTGGCTCCAGAAAAACATAAGTAGTCATATATAAACGCCAAAAAAGACAGAAAAGACTATTAACACATTCAACTTTTGTTGTCAAAAAACATATTGAAGGCAGTCCTTTTCAATGCGCCTTTCATAACCTGGTTTGAATCTGGAGTGATGGCGGTTGCATGATTTTTTATCGTTTCCACGGAGTCGGCGATTTCTTTTCCTTTCGTACTCTCCTTATCGTTTTAAGCCATCTAATCTTTAAACCTTGCCGCGAAAAACGTAGTTACTGTGAGCTCTGTCATCTTCGCCGTTTTGCGCACGAAACACTTTCCATGTCGATAAAATGTTTTATTATTTAAATACGACCACCAGATGAATCCTTTAAAATCGTTGACCGAGTAATGGTCTGTCGCACAGTTCTAAGGGCTTCAAATAGGCTCATGAAGACCAAGAACGTGTTGTTCAAACTCAACTCTTCTACGAGATTACTTAATACTTCTAATCCCCACCGGAAATTTTTTTCCCTTTAAAAATGAATAAATTCAGCAACAGAGCATTCGCCGTGTATATTCAATAGCAGTCATATAATTTGAGAAAAGAGGTTCATGGTAAAGCTAGTTCTTCTTTAAACCAGGGGTTTTGGAATTAATTGTTTATTCGGTTTCCTCAATCACTTGCAATTCTTCATTTACAATTCTTCTGTAAAAAAAATTATTTCCTGTGAAAATTACCAAAAAAGAAATCTGGGCTGTTAATCATAATCATAACCATACGATTAAAAAGCTAACCTCAGTTGTCAAAATGTCAAATTACATGAGGTCTTTTGTCCAATGAGAGGTCAGCAGGTAAGTACTTTTCGCAGTGTTATAATGTCTTACTGTCATTTTCTGGTCTTCCTAGCGTTCTTCGTGCTACCAGCGATTCGACAAAGTTTTCATAATGTTTTTTTAGATATCAACGGAACATAACAATTGGATAGAAATAACTAAACTAAGCCAGGATCAGTCTTTTCGAACCGCAGGTTCTCGAAAAAAAGGAATCTCTCACAACTTTCATCAATGATTGAAATGCGTAGTTTACTTTACTGGGCGATTAAATTAATCCCACACAGATCGTTGCAATTATCTGTCAAAAGTTATCCTAATACAGAAGAAGAAAGAACACGATTCAATTGATCGATGTAAAGATTGATGTTTTGGAGATGTCCTAGTAATCGGGACTGACAACAGTTTTATGTCATTACATGAAAAGTGAACATTTATTGTCTTCAAATCGTGCTTTCAGTGAGTAGTCGTAAATCTGCAATAAACGAAAACATATTAAGTAATGAGATTCAAATTTCTTACCTTCAATGTATTTTAGCTTAAAGATTAGCAAGTCAATATTAAAATATCGTCCACAATATAAAAGCAAAATATTTTTTGTCAGTTTGAAAGAACAAACTAAAAATAAAAGGATTGCGTGGATGGACAGTGCTTTCAGTTTGCAGTTGTAATTGCCAGTGCTAGCAACTACGCACTGCATTAAGAAAAATAAACCTTTTTTCAAAACCCTGGCTCCCACTGAAGAGCAGACATGAACGCATGTTCATTGACATGAGTTGCAGAGTCGCATCAGAAGGACACGGATATGCATAACTCAACTGTTGGCGATGAGAAAGTACAGTAATTTTTGGTTCACGGTATGGGTAATGATTATTTAATTTTCAGTGCTGCACGGAACTGAAGGATGCGAACAGTAGTAAACACACTGACTGCTAAGTCAAAGAAGCGACAAAAATTTCAGATTTAATTTCCCCCAGGAACAGGATCGTAACGAGCCGTATGTGCATTAGTTGACGATCTCGTTTTTAGCCCATTTCAGTTTTGCAATCCCTGATCTCAAAATTTTGGATTATTTTGATCCTCGATCCCAAAAAACTACTATGATCCCGTCAGACGGAGCGATCCCTGTTAGTTTACTGGCCACTTCGAAGAGACTTTAGCAAGGTGTAGGCCTTGAACAATCGGTTTTTTACTACCGACGGAGTCGGAGTCGGAGTCGTAATCAGAAGCATGGAGCTTATGATCTAGTGAAAACAGCGTTCCGATTCCGCTTACGACTCCGTCGCTTACGTTCCGCTTATGATCTAGTGAAAACTAGATTGTCGGAGTCGAAAACAGAAGCAGAAGAACCAAACCAATCCCAAAGCGCGGGAACGTGCATTGACATTGGTTTATCCTTCCGCTTCTGCTTCCGACTCCGACAATCTGGTTTTCACTAGATCATAAGCGGAACGTAAGCCACGGAGTCGTATGCGGAGTCGGAAGAAATGGAAACGTTCTGATTCTTCTGACTCCGATTCCGTCGCGCTTATGACTCTGCTTACGACTCCGATTTTTGATTTTCACTAGGTCACTTACGCGCTTTTATGACTCCGCTTACGACTCCGACTCCGTCGCTAGTGAAAACCAGCCTTAACAGTGTATGAAAATGATTTTTTGCTCTTGTAACTGAAAACACATTTTTGTACAAAGGCTTAGCACTTGGCCATGGCCTATAGGGTTAATAGCAAATCGGAAATGGCCCTTGTCAGTAAATATCGTTAAATAATAAGAAAGTAGGTCTCATGCCTTCACTAAAGGTTCGAGAGGAATGTGGTTGAAACTTAACAGGCTCACCGTGGCGCAGTTGCAGAAGGCACCAGAACGCGCTCCATCACATTCGCTACAACTATTATCATAAAGTTCTATTATAAATGCCAAGATTAAATTTTCGTGTTCATGGGTTTGGTAGATGTAAATCAGAGGGGAGGATGCCAAATTAAGGTAATCACTTTAAGGAATAAATAATGGTAATAGGACTGAGCGGAGTACAATTCAGGGAGTAATCACTCATGTAAGGCGAGTAATTTCAACACGCGCGAGGCGGATTTGAAATTATAAGCCCGATTACAAATGAATTGTACGACACGAAGTTCTGATACTAATCAATTGTGTGAATAACAAAATGCAGAGAATCTCCGGTATTGCAATGTTTTTAAATGTTAGCACAAAGTTCTCGTTACTTCAGCTTAGTTAAACAGTAAACGGGTTGTCAAAGCGTAAAGAAAAAAAATATCTGAACACAACTTATTAGACCAGAATTGTCAATTTTCCCTTCAAGCTGAAGCTTGAGAGCCTGGTCACTATTTTTTATTGATTTTGGTTTGTTAGGGACAGACCATTAGAAAACTTATGGTGGGGGGGCGGGCGAAGTACAAAAAAATATTCGCGCAAGGGAAAATTAAATGAAAAAAAATTCATGCACGCCAATTAATCCTAAAAAATATTCATGCTTTGGCCTAAAAAAAATTCATGCAAGGAATTTGATAACAAAAAAAAAATTCCTGCGGCTCGAAAATTCCCCTCCCCCCCCCCCATAACTTTTCTAATGGTCCGTCCCTTGAGTTGCTACTTGATTTTCAATGGCTGGTTATATTAACTCCAGGCGAAGTCAATCGATAAGCGGATAATCGATAACAATCGTTAGTCGCTTGTTGGATATCTATTTCTGATACGAATTGATAGAAATCGATAGAGAAAAAAGTTGTAACTTCGATGAATATCAATTTCTGATAGAGGTCGATAACTGGCGATTGAATTATCGATTGATAATTGGGAAAATAGGTTAAACAAGATCTCCAGCAAAGTACAGCAATTGAGGCATAGCCATATACATACCGGCGATCCCTGTTGCTTCGTTTCCTTTTCCCAGTTTTACCAAGGCCAGAGGCAATGAGGAATTCAACTGTAAGGAAAGACAAGAAGACAGGAGACTACACAGACGGCGCGATTTTGATATATGAGCGCACACCAAAAGCAGCTAAATTTCTTCTAGAGCGCTTTCAACGGGATGATCTGGATGAGGAATGAGATGAGACCTGAGAAACCTGATATGCAATTTGACAATCGTTGGACCGACGCACCAGAAAGATAATTAATGTTTAACATATTATTAGGCTTCCTATTATCAAGCAGTAGTAGCAAGAGACAATTAGCCCCTGGGGGGGGGGGGGGGTACTTAAGGAATTTCTGGGTGGGGTTGTGACGCTGGGACCCTCGAACCCTTAACCTATACCAGAGCTACCTCAGCTAAATTTTGCTACCCTATAATTGAATAAACTCCCCAAATCCCCCCTATCCTAGAGTAGCTGTTTTCCAGAAACCTGCTGAGGTCACTAGCACAGTCTAGCCAGAACAAAACCTTATACCTCAATCCCTAGTCTAGATATAATCTTGAACCAACTGATCAGTTTCATGAAAAATTATACCAAGAGCCATAATGATACCGGCCTATTCTAAATCCAAACGCTCTGATTTATATACCCTATCCTAGAGTAAACTGCTTGAAAACCATACCCTTCACAGCGGCACATACCTATAAAGCCCATATATGGCAGTACCCCTAGTTTTTTTAGAGCTGTGGGGCCAGTTCAACTGAACATTTCGCTTGGTAGGTTTGTTTCGTTAGGATAAAACATGATTTTAGGAGTTAAGGTCCTCCGGCGGTTCGTTAAGTCCAACGCGGCATTGATCCCGGAACTTGCCTCTGATTCATGAACCCATAGCTTTGATCGCTGATCCCGGGCTTTTGATCCCCGGTCCCAGCCCTTTGATCCCTGATCTGAGTCCCACATACCTCGTTACTACCCTGTACGGAAGTGACTTTTTTCCCACTTTTTGCTTCACATGTTGTGAAAACTGAAATGGACGCGTTGCGTACCTACCTTTAGTTCTTCTCGAAAGTGAAGGGAGCTGGCTAACCAGTTTCAAGAACAAATAATGTATCAGTCAAAAGCCACTTCCACACGAGTCAGCATCCCATGTTGAAGTTGAAATAGGCAATGCGACGGCTTGATTCCGTTCTTGCCGTCAGTTCTTCTGCCGTCCCAGCACAATTACGACGTGAAATGACCACATTTTTATTTCTCTTTAGCTTGAGAACGTGAACGGCGAGGCGATAAATCTTATTGTCAACATCTAACTGTCAGCTCCAGCTCCAGCTCCGCACTTAATTTCTCAACTTTTAAAAGGTTGAAAGAGTAGGGGTTACCGCGAGAAAAGCTTGAAAGGACGCGGTCAGTTTTTCAGTAACGTTTTCAGTGGCGTCGCCGTTGTCAAATCCCCAGTAAAGCCCCTTAGTAAAATATACCAGTCCACTATAAAAAAAATCAATTCATTACCGTCGTTTATTGAAACTTTCTGGATATCAGACTAATATAATATTTACCTGGGGAAAGAACGTCACGTCCTTTGTTATTCAAGTTGTGGGTTGGTGGGGGAAAGATAAAAATAAATGCATTTTTTTATCCCTTGATCTGACCAGTGAACTAGACAAGTGTCTTTTACATTGTGCCCTCTCGTCACGAAACTCAGAACCAGCATGAACAGTACAACACTTTTTGGATTATTAACTGAGTAAGTGTGCCCTACTAATTATAGCCTGCAGAGTAGGCGTTTTTTAACGGAAACTCAGAGGTACATTGAGCGCGGCCGCCATCTTGAAAAGCTGAGGAAAAGACTAAGGGGGAGGGGCGGAGAGGAGTTTTTCTCCCCTCCCCCCACCTCTATTTTAAACCCATCAACATCTCCCTTAAAAACAGTTTTTGACTAGCTCGTCCCAATTCTCTGGCAGTATTAACGTCCAAGCAGGCGGGATAACGTTATTCCCGCAAAAAGAAAATCATGGATCGCGCTGCAAGATACGCCTGCTTTGCCGAGGCTAGCTATACATCCATGACATTACACGTCTTCACTGCTAAAAGCCGAGGGTAGCTGTTCTAATTTAATTTGCTGACCCCTCCACCAGTACATCACAAGTTTCGCAAAATCAGTTTTGGTTGGGTCACTGTCAAAGTCGTGACTTCGTCGCTCAAAAATGTCGAGTTGTGGGCTAATCTTCTGTATAACCTAACACTAGCTTCTAAATTTTAAGTCTGTGGAGTAAGTAAATCCGTGACCGTTCGAATGAAACCCTTTTCTTTTGCATAAACTGCCTCCGGCTAAACTGAAATGAGTTTACTGAGTATTCTGACGCGAGACTCTGTGGAAAGACCATTCTAGTCACTCACTCAGCAGTGCTATGCCAAAAAAGGTACTATAGTGCTGTATAAAAGTTGGTCTAACTTTCAAGTCTGACAAAATTCTACAGTGTGACTTCCGAAAAAAAGCTCTTCAGTTGTACTTTTGCGTGGTATTATTTTTCATGCCAGTATTCTACAGAATGTAATTTGAGTTGTTGAGTGACTCTCACACATACACTGCCGCCATTCACTCCCGGGGGGGGGTACTCGCAGAAAAACTGGGTAGGGGTGTGCGGCCCGCTTCCCAAAACCCTTACCGTATTTATGACCAAAATCTGCGATTTTCCCTACCCTATTTATGACCTAACCAAAAATTTGATACCCTATTTATGACCTGGCCCTTAATTAATATCCTGTTTCAGACCTGCCTTATAATTATTTCCCTAGTTCAGACCAATGTTAAAGGCAATGTTTATCTGCTTTTATTAGGTAGGTTATAATACTGCAAAGTTAAGACTACAGTGCAAAAATCGTTACCCTATTTATGACCAAAATGGCGGCAAAATAGCCAAACTCGATACCCAATTTATGACCAAAACGGCTGAAAAACCCTACCCTTTGGGGCCGCACATACCTATATAGCCCAATTTAGGGAGTACCCCCCCGGGCTTTCACTCTACTCTTGGTGCCCCCCACCACCAACTCCCCATCAGGATTATGCAGTCTTCTTTCCAAGGAGTAAACATTTAAAATAACTCAAATCAAGATCACGCAAACGGTAATTTTTTGAACCCGAGCTCCAACTGTAAAACTAAACATAGAAAAAGCTTCGCAGCATTTTTCACCAAGCATTTGTTATCATTATTTCAGATTTATAGCTTCATCATGAAGTTTATCGGCTCCAACGTGTTTTGCTTCTTACGGTACCTTATCACTAAACCTTGCTTTTCTAAAAGAGATTATTTTTATATCCATTTAGAACAAACAAAATCAGTAGACTATGAACAAGACCCGATAACAATGTCCAGGTATCTGATCATTCAAAACTGTGCAGTCAGAAAGGCATCTACGGTTTGAATTAAACACACGAAAGAAGAGTTCAAATATATATCGATCGTCATTTGTTTTGAACTTTTCCTACAACAAAAGAAAGAAAACAAATAATAGCTTTTTCTCTATTTTCAACTGAATTTTAAAACTGTGATATGGTTAAAACACATGAATTTCGTGCCTGATGGTGAGTTATAATGGCTCTTTGTTAAGTAGAATTATTTTTGCACGGTTTGTGACAATATAATAATGGAAAAGCGAATCTCAGCATGAGATTATGAAACGCCCTTAGACAATCCTGGATAACCGTTCATTTTTCGGAAATAATAAGCGGAGATAATGCGTTTGATTACTAATGGAAATTTTACGAAATAGTGATTAATTATCGCTGGGTACCCGCCTTTCAATTGGCAAAGAGAAAATTTTCACTGTCAGCTCTTAGATGAGCATGGGTCCTGAACATTAAAGGCTGCAGGGGTTTGATAACTGAGGTTAGCAGTGGTGCTTAACAAACCACGATAACTTCTATTAGCATGTGTGGAGAAAACACATTGTATAGTCCGATAGAAAAAAAGATAACCCACTAACAACCAGATTTTTGAGGACCTCTGATTGTCTTAAGCCCCAGTGCAAGTTAAACTTCAAGGAGCAATCCACAAGGAGCAAGGATTGGCACAGTTTGTTATTACGCGGCCCTCCGTGAGAGCCCGGGGGGTATTCCTGGGAATTCTTTGTGGGGGTGTGCCGCAAGGTCCCCAAAATCCTGACCCTATTTCAGACCAAAAAATGTCATTTTTCACACCCATTTTTAGACCTGTCCTCCAAGAAATTATGTCATCATTGCTTAGATTAGAGCACCAACAGAAAACTTTTTCTTAAAATCAGGAGCTGATGGCCTCCTGCTAAAATCCATTTTGCATTCGCATATTTTTCTTTCTTTTTAATTATAATTTTGGAATTGAAAGAATCAATACGTTCATACATTCCTGTCGTTCCCTAGAAAGCCATACCCGATTCCAGACCAAAATGGGCAAAGTCTGTACAAGTTTTCAGACCAAAACGGCGCAAAACCCCTACCCTTCGGGACGGCACATACCCTATATTGCTTATATAAGGGAGTCCCCCCGGATGTGAGAGAGGTACTAAGATCGATTCCCAGGTGTGGCCAACATCCTTGCTGCGATTTCTTTCCTTTCAGTAACTTTACGTTTACCTGTAAAACGAGGCACTGTATGAGAGTGGGGGGGGGGGGGGGGGGGGAAGATAAAATGAGCCCACCTTGGGCCTCAAGTTTGTATTGCCAGATGATGACTATTTCAAGCTACCAACTAAAAAACATTGTAAAACGTACCCTCTCCTCCCTCAGGGACAGTACAAGTTGCTCAAGATACTCTTAGCACGTGCACGCTTGGCAGTTTTCCACATTGCAGAAGCAAACTAAGTTACTGTAGTTTTCAACAAGACTACAAGCCACGGTTTTGAATTCCCACAGATAAACTAAATGTTTCTGCGGGTTTCTCAATAACTAACACTATAAAATGATCGCTACTGCACCTTTAAGAAATCGTGCTAAAAAAGGGACTAAGGTGATTGAAGACTAATTTTATGTGACATTCTTTCTTTTACTTTAACTGGTTAATCATGTCTGAATACATATTTGCTGTCAAACGAGAGTCAATTTAATTTATTGTCTAATTTATTAGGAAGTTAACAAGTTATAAAGGTTTTCTATTTTCTGCGGTCTATCCAATAAAAAGAAAGGAAGAAATATATAAACTTTACTCAACTGAGGTTGCATTGGCCAGTTTGCAAAGAAAAACTTATGACCCTTGCCAATCCGATTGCGGTATAAAATTTTACGGCTATGTCGAGGATCATGAAAGCGTCAAGGCAACAGACTAATGGTATCGCTAAATCAGAAGTGACAAATGCGCCTCTATTTTAGGCACTAGCATAGCCGGATGCCTTGATCAAAGTCACAAAAAACGAAGATAACTTTTAAAAGCCTCTATTGTGAGGACCAGCTTAGCGGTACAGTACAAGCAGTTTCAGAAAAATAACGAGCGGTACATTAGATCTCGATTAGATGTAACGCATTTGTTGTTAATTGTATTACATTATTGTCCCCCATGGGAAGCGAACGATTCATTGCGCTTTTATTCATCGGCTTTTAGCAATCACAGTAATTCGGTGCTGAACTGACACCTTGAGCACGAAAGCTTACATTTCTTCATTTAGACATCGAATAGAATCATGTAATGCAACACTATGTGCATAAAAGTCAACTAAATGTCTCTTTTTTTCAACGTCCATGATTTCGGCCAGTTTTGGAGTACAAGGCAAGGTTGTCCAGCGCAGTCGGTAGCAATATAAATAACAACAAGCGTGGAACAATTAACAACAAGTGTACTACAGTGCTTGTTTGTTTAAATTAATTTTTGCCAAAAAAAATCAGGAATCGCGATGGTGGGAGAGGAAATTCGAAATAACTCAGGTCAAACGGACTTCGCCATTTGGCAATTTATTCCTTGATGAACTCGCTCAAATCTTTGGCCACCAGTCTTTTTCGTCCCACGTCCATATCAAGCCACCTTTATGGCATACCATGACGAGATATTTTTAATTGCGGTAATTGCATACCGGTAACTCAGTAGACTGTGCTTTAGGTATTGTTTTAAGTCACTCAACGAAAGCGGATTTCTACTAGTCCATCACTGTGTGGGCGGATCAGTATAAAAGGGCAGCAAAACAACATATTTATCCATTTTGGAACTGAGCGGTCCCTCTGTATTAAACCTACTACAGCAAAAATGCTCCACGAGTTTCAGATTCTACAGCGTCTCTTCATCTACTCATTTTTGGCTGCGATTTTCACGCTGGGCTGGCTTCTCAAAGTTCTCCCATTTTTTAAATCAGTAATCAGCATAGCGATGTGCAAAATGACTCCCGATACTTCCTTGCCGACCGACGTTTACTGGGATTCACTGTTTACCTGGAAAATGTTTCAGAACGTGTACCACTGCCTACTGGCTGACATCAACAAAAGGGTAAAACCAAACGGCAAGGCCTACAATTCACCGGTGGTGTCCATACATGGAAACCGCTACCACAGACTTTTGGACTTTGCCAAGGGAAGTCGGCCGTTGGTCCTGAACTTTGGGAGCTCCACGTGTCCCGTATTTATGGAAATGCTGAAGAGATACCGTCAATTAAAAGACCAGTTCTCTGATATCGCCGATTTTGCTGTGGTGTACATCGAAGAAGCACATCCTGTAGATGGATGGGCATTCAAGGTAACTTGTCTCTTTTTGGGAGGCTTTCCGGTTTTTATTATTTCGCGTTAAAAGTTATTGAATAATCTGTTGACCTCCGGTTTAGTTGTTGGACCTTGCTGCTAATTTTACTGACGAGTGGCATCTATGTAACTTGGAAAAATGCCACTTTTCCAAAACAAAATCTCAACCTCCTACTGTCAAGAAGAAAATCGCATGCCAAATTTCCTCATGCCGGCCATACTTTTTATTTGAAGCATTTTTAAAAATTAGCCTTTAGTCTCTCAGGCCGACTTTGCAGAATTTTCTAGTTCAGACATAAAAAAACGAAGTTTATTTCTTTTCCAAAGTTACTTTGACCCTTGTGGTTTATAGTGTACACTATATGCACTAGCCAGCGAGAACGTCTTAGAAAGATGACGTAAATCGTCTTGTTCTTTCTTTCTGCAACAATGTTGGCACTTAACTGTTTCCTCCCCGCCTTTAAAAGGGGACGAAAATAGATTAGGTAAACATTTATGATTTTCCTTTTTTGACAGTTTTAGCGCAAAACTATACAGTTAACTGCCTACGTTTTTTTCCCTGCGAAGCGTATTGCCCACCGGCCCACGACATACTGGCAACATCTAGCCTGGAGCCCAAGGTCATTGAGTGGTTGTTCATTTTCCATTGAATAAACCTTATTTAAATCAATTAACCACAGTCTTAAAAGAAAAGCTCATTTTACTTGCGATTTCCTTTAAGGGAACCAACGAAATTCCAATGCACCGTACACAGGAGGAAAGATGCAGGGCAGCCAAGAAGATGGCAAAGTCGGTGGACCTTTCTGGATTTTACGTTGCGGTGGATACCATGTTGAATTGCGCAAACATTGCTTATGGCGCTGTTCCTATTCGCCTTTACGTTGTGCAAAATAAAACTGTCGCTTACGCCGGTGGCGCTGGGCCCATGAAATACAAAATGCGCGAGGTGATGTTATGGCTACAGGATTACCGAGTGAATACGATGTTATCGCAAAGTCCTTGAGACGCAGTCGGCTCATTACCGTAATAAGGGATCATTCAGTATCAAAGCCAAAGACATCTCCCCTGCTCGCATACAAGCATAGCTTCGTCAGTATGCTACAGGGTAGATAGGCTGGAGATACAAGCAAGAAAGAGGAAGACCGTTCAAGGAAACTTTCACCGAGAATTTTAATTAGTGGAAGTTTTTTGCTGATTTCTTTAATCAAAGACTCTCATTTGAGGACACTTCAGATAAAGATCAAGAGTGATCTGATGACTAAATCATGACTTCTCAGCAAGTAAAGCTCTTTAAAGGAAATAAGCCAATAATAACAGTGAAATACTTCTTGAGATTTTATAGTAATTGGCTTGCGGATGAAAACATCTAACCAGGAAAGTGATACGAATCCATACATCACATTTTCGACGAATTTGTTAACTAATCCACGTGCATCTTTCTTTCAAACATTGAGACTGAGACAAGTGGGAAATATTAATATGCAAGACTTCTAGTCCTCCATAAATTTCTTAATCATTTAGGCCCAATTCTAAAATGTTGTCCGCAGTGATTAGCGCATTTTTCTTCCACCAGAGTGTATATTATTTAATCTAATAAATGGAAGATTAAGACAGATTCCTCTCGCAGTTTCATCACTAGACCGATCACAAATGTATAAGTGGGCTGTAGAAGAAGTCACTTGACTAAATCTTTCCGTCAAATATCTGCTATGTCATTCCTTTTTTCACATTCCTTTTCTTCTTCAATCTGTTTTCTTTTATTCCTTTGAGTCTTGTAATTGATTGTCTTTTGTGACAACCTTCAAAAAGACAAAACAGCTGAAATACCTATCCCGAAGCATCTTAAGGTCAGTTTTTAGGATGCCGAACACTGTACAACCGCAAACGGAATATCCATACCAAGTCTATTATAAAATCGACCCAAGCCCAGACAAAAAATCTGCGTCCCGCACGTTTGAAAACCCCACTGCCCCTTCTTAGTAGGCTTCCAAAGTTTCAAGGTTTTACGTCTGAACCGCCAGTCGGAGGCATTTTTAAAAGAGATTTGCGGTTGTGTATCATATCACTTGAACAAAACAGAATGGACAAGCAAGGAGAAATGAATCACCTTTATTTTTTATTTTTTTATTTTTTTATTTTTTTTTGGTAAGGAAGTTGTTGCCTGATGTAAGTTTGAGGAGAACAAAGCTGTACGTGATAATTTTAACCATGATAAATAAGGCTAGGTCAACGTCATTGACTTCCGACCGAACACACCTACACGTATACACCATAAAGTTAAGAGCGTGAGGAAAATATTGCCATTCTTGTGTTTTTACCTTTTCAGATTCTAAAGTTCATTTTTTTCTTTGACCTACCATTAAGAACACAATGTCCTCACTGAAATAATAAATACCATCTAAACTTTGTTTTAGAATAAAAGGTTATTATAAGGTGAGTATGCTTGCCATCCTATAAAAACTTCTATATATGCACGCTCATGCATATTTGTCTATTTTTTAAAAAATGACGTCAGCGTTCAGACTCGGATTTTCGTCTCTCTACTTTCAACAGTCTCCAGGGGTGCTTACCATTTAAAAGAAAGTTTCGGAAATTCCGGAAGGTAAAAGGTTAAAAGGTCACTTTTCGGAAATTCCATTCCTTTCCGTTCATTCCGGTTGGTAAGAACCAAACGGAATGTTGCTTACCCATTTACCAATTTATAACTTTAAGCGGCCTGGAAAAAGCTCTTTTGCCTTTGTTTTCATTTATTTTTTGAGGAAGAAAGCATTTTCACCTGTCAGTTTGAGAGAATTTTCAGATCACAAATCAAACTTTTTTGTCAAACTCATGACAGAATCGCGGTTACTTCTCTTTTTTACGGAAATGATGATTAAAAGTAAGAAGTAACATCAGCTGCCAATTTTTTTACTCTTTTTTTTCTTTTCTTTTCTTTTCTTTTCTCTTCCATTTTTGTCCAAGAAACTGGGTCTTGGATACTGGATTCTGGATTCCACGTTGTGGATTCCGGATTCAAGGTACTGGACTCGGGATTCCAGTCGTTAGTGGGATTTAGAATTCCTTAAGCTGAATTCCGGATTCCAAAACCCAGAAAACGCAGCATTCCGGATTCCACAAGCAAAGTTAACAGAATTCCCAGATTCAAGAATCAGGATTATCTTCAGTCAATAGATAGTGAAGAGCAACCGCGGCACAAAAACTGTAAATCTGCAAACTACTTAATGAGTCCGGGTATATACATCTTTCATGGTCAAAAGACTGGGCCCGCTTAATTTGGGGTCATCTTAATGCAACGATTGAGAATCAGAGATAACAAAAAGAAACTATTAAAGCTATGTCTACAACTCTGTATCCTGACCTCTGGCGTGTAGAGACTTAATGCGATGGATTAAAGTATGTTGTCTTGAAAAAAGAGGTAGGTTTTACACCTGGGTAATTAGCGCAAGACAAATCCGCTTGAAAGCCCAGTGCAGTCAATGTTTTAGTCTAGCAGGCTTTTACTTTGCCGACGCAACTAAATTGAGTCTAGCAACGATTATTCGCTAAACTGACTAGCTTACACATTTCTTTACTTCCATTCTAAAGGAAATATGTTGTTTTGTTTTCCAAGCTAATATTAACCGACTGATTCTCTTAAAATGTCGTGGCTTCTTGCTTTGTCCCTCTTTCGGCGGTTTAGCAAGGTTCGCATTATTTAAGAACGAACATTACATGTAAGTGTCGAAGCCGAGTTATTAGCTACTTTCGTTCTGTGAATGACCTTTACTAAGCTCTTCACAATTTTAAAACAGGTCATTTTGCTTCTCAAGTTAATCCTTTATTTCTGCACGTGCATAAAGTTGGCAACGGTCAACTAAACGTGTATGTGATCCAAGACCAGCTCATACAAATCTATCAAAAATGCAAAACTTTTGTAGTAGACCTTCGTCCACCGAAGACACTCGCATGGGTGTATATACACTCTTAATGTAACTCACGTTACGGTTGAGCTGAGCTCTAAACCAAAAGCACTGATTGTTTGTTGCTTAAGCTAAGTTAAACTCTCATCTCAATGGACATGATTCGAGTCGCATTGCATACGTGTAAGTATTTAAAGAATGGGTTGTTCGTGAGCGGTTTTGATAATGTATACCAATCCACCCATCCTTTCTCATTTTTCATTGTGAGGGCATCCGCCGAAGAAAAGTAAGGAATAATGTTTAATACTTTGTACACCCAGAAAACAACTTAGAGCTCTGTTTAATACGTGACCGGCCTGCGAGTATTTCTCAAAACTCCCAAAGAGTTTTCGGGCCAGGAAAGTACTTTTTCAAGCATCTATTTTTTCTATTGAACCTTGGGAGATTTGTGCAAAGTAGGCACATACTTCTCGATCTTCATATTCTTCTCAATTTTTCCATCGGCAATGAATTAAAACTTAAATTGATTCTTATGAATTTTATGTATTTCAAATTGTTTTTCTCGACCGAAATGTTTCCTTGAGTTTTGAGAGTTTTGAGCGCCTAGGCTGAGAAGTTCGAACGACGGTTAGCGCAAATGCAGGGATAGTTCCCATGCCAACTCGTACTTGACGCCCTTTAGGCCCCAATATCCACACACAAATTCTCCAAATTGACCTCCATACCTTTCCATAAGTTTCAAGTTGAGAGAATTTTATAAAAGATCAAGAAATTTTCCCTCTTGTCGATCACGTTTTAATCTCCTAACCTTTTCTTTTGGTGATGTAATTGTGATACTGTAAGGAGAATATTGATATTGGTACTTACAAGGGTTTAAGTTAAAGCCTTCAAACAACTAGGACCACATTTGAATTTTTTTGCAATTGCTTGTTCGTGAGGAAGGATGCAACTAAATTTCAGTAGAGCCCCTCCGAGGGGGGGGGGGGGGGTTTGGTAGGGGGCAGTCGACCAATACTTGGGTGTAGTTGAGCAGCTGGGGGATTTGAAACCCTAACCCTGTTTAGGACACAAAATTCCTAAAATACATACCCTGTTTAGGACGACAGTCTCAATTTTATTACCCTGTTGAGGGCAATGGACAAAATGCACGCCGTTTTGCTTTAAAACCAGTTATTGCCAATTGCAAAAGAGTAAATTCACGTTTTAAAATTCCTGTAATAAATCAATCAGTCGTGCAGGATATACCCTTAAAATTATATTCACTGTACTAAAAAGACCGACTCACAAGAGATTATATTTTCCGTGTTTTCAAAATTATGCTGAATTTTCTTTGCTAATCACAAGACAATTTTTTCCAAGCGAAACTTCTTATATGTACTCGATATGTTTTTTTTGTTGTTGTTTTTTTTCTTCTTAATCGTTCGGGACTCAATACGAAAGGACAATTTAAAATGATTTGCATCATTACAGCTACTTTAAGGTGATATGGGCTTCGTACGAATGGAAGATGCTAGAGATAACATTTTACGTAAGTCTGCCATTCACTGATTATTTATTCCTGTCGTCAACGAACTTTCTAAGGAAACTTGTTTAAAGCAATGCGATTTCTTCGTTGACGTACTATTAACTGATTGAAATGGCAGGACAAGGAAGTGGATAGAGACTGGACCGTCAATACGGAAACTTTCTATGGTCCCCTCAGTATCCGTATTAACGTATGTACTAGTCTGACACCGGGTGAGCAAAATCATTAAACCATTATTCTTGAGGGTTTGAACTAACGAACCTCTGTATCGTGTAATACTTTCGTTGGGGGTTGTCTGGTAGCGTGTCTTTCCTGGCTTTTGGTTCAAGATGCACAAAAAGCGCGATTGTCGAACACACGAACTACCCTCGTTTGACGTCAATGGAGCCCAAAGTAACACGAAATCCAAGCTAACATTAAAACTATAACACGAAAGCAAGAAATCTGAGGTTTCTAGATCACTCGTTTATCGGAAGAGTCCTCAACATCATGTGGAAACAAAGACTTTTAGGTTGCAATTTAGAGTATCTCTAGGTAATAACTTCAGTATTTTGCCCTTCACCAAAGCGCTACACCGCTGAATCGTTCAATTTACCTCTTGCCGTGAGTGGCCCGATCCCATGACTCAATTACGTAATTCAAACTCTGAAAATAGAATTTACATCATCGTTCAATTGGCGTTTTTCGTACCAGTGCTTTAATTATCCTTTACTGCACAGGAATTTCGTCATTCTTCCGCAAGCGAAAAACTTAAAAAGCCTAACGCAATTTTGTTTAATGATGTCAGTGTTATTTCTCATGATAAGCAAATTTGGATTTGCCATTTTAGGAATGGACAAATGTATTTAAATTTTTCGTTGGTGGTTGATCAGAATCGATAATGAAAGTTGTTAGAAAGTGGATTGAAGTTTGATAAAATTATTCAGAAATAGCAGAATTTTATTTGGCACTTTCTCAGTTGTTTTACGTGAGATACATGTATAACCCACAGTTAATTGTCTTAAAACCCTTTTGATTAGAGGCCAGACAGACACTATGAAAACATAACATGTCCACCATGGAAACGAGCAAACTCCGAATCACACAAAAAGCAAAAAGGAAAGAAAAAAAGGCGGTAATTCACCATAAATATGGCACCACCGTCCTCAAAATTGAATCGTTATTTGGCCTTTTTTCCCTCTTGTCTCATACTTTACGTTGTATTTTTACAAACATCCAAAACTGTCCCCCAAGGAATAATTTCCTAACACCATTCAGTCGCAACACACTGAGTAATCCCTTTCAAGTATTGTGGACCTTGTCTTCCGATATTTGGATACGGCCACGACATCTATTTAAACACGAAAAATGTTGACCTAGAAAGACGAACCAAAAATTCATTGAAAAGCATTTTGCATTCGCCCCTTTAGACTTTCTTTGTATATTGGAACATATGACTGGAAAATAAGCAATTAGTCCAGAAGAATCTATTTCCCGTCCTTTGCATGCCTTTGATATGACTATATTATACGCGTGACAAAGGAGCTCATAACAAGTTGTCTGCAAACCACACGGGATGTTTTCCTAGATTTTGCATCAAATCATGGACATTTTTTCAGGGGTAGCAATGAAAGCTTGTGCTACAGCTGTGCAAACGTGCCGAAAATGTGAGCTGTGTTTCAGCATTTGCCGCTATTTCCTACAGTATTCAAATGTTGAGATTACTGTACCGGGATATTGATTACATGCAATAGTCACTGAACCACGGAGACTGGTCAAGTGCATTCTAAGAAAATTGAGCAATGCATTGTTCTGACGCATTCAGTGGGAAGTGTCAACCTACTAATCACGTCCCAGAGATACTGTTTTTGTGTGAGATAAACCAACTGAAGGTCGTTAAGGTACTCAGTTCAATTTTGACATCGTAGCGTCAACATGTTCCTGCAATTACTTCAGGTTTTCCAAACCTTCGCAGCTTACAGCTTGCTGTTTTTCGTATTTTCAATTGGAGCGTTACTCAAACCAAGGCCACTTTTTCGAGATGTCATTGTCCGAGCTTTCGATGCCGTCACCAGGACAAAGTTGCCTGTGGCCTCTTACTGGGAATCCCTCTTCAGCGATCAGATGTTCCAAAACGTATGGCACAGCGTGGAGTTGGACCTGTACAAGAAGATCAAGGAAGGCTGTAAAGCACCTGACACACCTGTCGTTTCCTTGTCTGCAAAACACTGTTTTTCCCTGTTGAAGATGGCAAAACCTGGACGTCCTCTCGTTCTGAACTTTGGAAGCTGCACCTGCCCAATATTCATGAGCCAGTTAGATGCATTTCAGAAGATGGTCAACGACTTCAGCCAAGTTGCTGACTTTTGTGTTGTTTATATTGAGGAGGCGCATCCCTCTGACGGATGGGCACTAGAGGTAACTTTAATTAGTTCTTCCAGAAAACGCGAAAACTTTAAAAACTATAGGAAAAAAAAGAGAGACAGAAAAAAAAACAACGTTGCCACAAACACATTCTCAACATTCTAGCACTTGGGGGAGTCTCAAACGCATTTTGTCCTGCGGCAAGCGAAACACTTTTGCGCATGTAAATTTTATCTTTAAGTCAAACTTATAATTTCAATGTTACTGAGATACGAGGTAATACTGACTAGCACATAAGAGTGGTATATATTTTCTTATACGCTAATATTGATTGGGTAGCAAGTGCTAACAAATTTATTTTGTTCCAGGACAATTGCGAAATCCGAACACACAGAACACAGAACGAAAGATGCCTCGCCGCCCGAGTATTGGCGCGAAAACTTCCCGGATGTCCAGTAGTGGTGGACACAATGCTTGACGCAGCCAACATTGCCTACGGTGCCCTTCCCATCCGCTTCCATGTAATTGAGGACGGAAGAGTTGCTTATGAAGGTGGGCCTGGTCCTATGGGCTATGACATGATGGGCGTGAGGCAGTGGCTTGAAAAGAACTATGTTACCGTGTCACCGTAGGACAAATATAAAACGTTTCAGTGGAACTACCGAAACATCAAAGCAGAGACATGCGCACAGAAATATGTCTACAGGAGTGAGCACGTAACCTTCTTCATCTCGTCTTCGAGATTTGCCGGATGATAATTTTGCGTCTTGTCGGCTTGAATGAGCAAAGGTATACCGTGAACTTTGTTTGATTAAAAGAGATGAGTAACAGGAGGCAGGTCACTGATATGTTGACAAAACTACCTTAACAAACAAAACTCAGTGCATTAAAAGAGAACAATAGCCAAACTGTCCTGGGTTTCAATTTCAAGCGAACTGGCACGGATTAATTCAGTGGCTATAGCCCATCGCCTTGCTGGCAAAAAGACAATAAAGTGAATAGAGACATATTTATAATGATGTTATTTAAAGAACCTAAAGCCGGGCCGAGCCGAGCCTTACACAACGAAATATCGCCAAGAGAAAATTGAATCAATTAGAAAATATTTAACAGCATGTTTAAGATATTGTATTTTTCGTCAATAAAGCGTTGAAAATTATTTGTATCCGAGTTATCTTCCTTGTTACCTGGATAAAAAGAAAATAGCATAAGGTCTCATTAAACGATATGTTCACCTAGAAAATGACTTATTAAAGCAAAACGTTTTAAGAAAATTTCTCTCCAACACGACAAAATAAATTTTTAGGCCATGTTCGACCAAGTGACAACTGAGGTGCACTTAATTCATCTTATCCAGGCTAAATTAACACTTCTTTAGATCCCTTAAACGGCGCCAGGTAAAATGGAAAGAAAAACACCTCGATATTGGTTCTCGTAAAACTTTACAGACATGAACGTAACGACCAGTAATCTGGCCACTGTTAGACCTTCAGGCCGTGCCAACAACTTCCAGAGCTTTTTATGTAAACCATCGTCAACAAAATCTTTAGGGAAAGTAAGATGACCACTTGTTTTCCTAACAGAAAGGTTCATATTTAATGAGCTAGGATACTCTATACATGTACACTTTGAACCTGATGGATACTTGAGAAGGGCTGGCAACCGAACATTATAATTAGTCACCTACCACCAGCAGCTTATGTAACGAATGGTCACGTGGAAACTCTTCATTCAACAACAACAACAACAACAATCGCACAATTTCATCAAAAATTTCATTAGTTAGATTCCAGTGGGACAGCATAGATCAGTTTACAGTTTAATAACTAACTGGATGACCATCACATAGCTAAGTTTAACCATGACATGACTTGGGGTGCAAGATTAAACAATAAGGGTTGGGGCCAGATTAGTATCAAAAACTACAGGTTGCGGCAACTACATAGAAACATTGATATGTGGTACACGTGACTTATCATCGGTGGTCGCCGACAGAAACTATTCGTTGCACGATAACAATAACAATATCAACAGTCAGAACAATTCATTTGTACTGCAGTTTACAGTCTTCCTCTAACAATTAATCAGTAAAACCGGCCATAAGGAGACTAAACGCCTTTAAAATTTGCGAACTACCTGGATGACCACCATATAGTTACGTTTAACCATCACATGACTCAAGATTCAAGATTAAACAGTAAGGGTTACGGCCAGCTTAGTATCAAGAGACAATGGGTGCGTCAGTTACTATATAGAAACATCGATAAGTGCAAGTAAAGAAGAGTTGAAATATTTTGCGCACGAACTCCTCAGTTATTCGGTTAAGCTGTTATCTACCTTACACAGATATTTACGACCGAAGATTGAGTCTTTTGACAGTTTGCATGTAAGTGAGGAAACCAATCGATTGCCTAATGCCACGATCAAAAGACACGAATCAAGTATCCTAACTGGTGTCATGCGCATTGGCTTCTACCAACATGGTTTTGACTGTCATCACGTAAGAAGCTTTTTTCTTCAAAGTAGTAGCGGCATATAGGAAGTTTTCATCATGTTGTCATAAAAGCTTAAGCCATACTTTCCTTCGTTATAACTTTCTCAGATGCTTAAGTCGCGTAGAAATTAGAAGCCTGCTTTTCGTGATTAATTTTATAGCGTTTTTCATGGCACGGCGCATTAGGTCAGAGGATCATTGTCGTCAGCCATCCTTTACATAGTAACCAAATCACATTTGCCAATTCGGAATACGTAGGGTATCGGATATTACGCGTTTGCTTTTAATAACGAACTTTTGGTGCCCTCGTTAAGACTGGAGAAACCCAGTGCAATGCGCGTACATGGCCCCAACAAAGCTGGGAAAGTTGTGCAAACGGATCCAACATTGTTGCGCTACGTTTCGGTGATCACGGAACTGAAAAGAAATGTTAGGAGTGTTGGCTCAAAAGTTTGACTGGTTTCAAACTTTTCGCAACAACTCCCAACAACATGCAACAGGGTGCGCAAACGGACGCAATATAAGTAACACGCAACATGGAGTTGCCAACATTGAGGCGTTCGTTTGCACAGGGCTGGAGGCTACTTGACACGCTAGGTGCCCGGCGTAATGGGAACACTACCAAAACAAGTACAGGTAGACCTCGAATTCAAAAATATGTGTGAAAGATGATTTTGCCTCTAAACATTGACGACTTTCGTCACGTGGCTTTGCCTGCCAAACCAAGATGGTGAACTCACGTGGTCACATTCCCGAGCATTTCAAAGGCTGCGTTGAATAATGGCTTTCTCTTTCAACCGAAAAGGACGAACTTTTTTTTTCGCGGAAACACAATCGATGAAAGTATTTCAGTGGAATATTGTAGTCCTCTGTAACTCTGCATGCGTGAACCAAGAAGTCTGCAATGAGAAAGGAATGTGACCACGGGAGGTAACTTTTTGAGTTTCCCAAACAAAGTCACCTGACCTGTCGTTTAAGTCCGACTTCAAAATCAACTGTCAAGCGTATCTTTCGTGGTATATCCGTCTCGGTAGTGCCCAGGCTTAGAGGGCAAATTAGCCTGAAGATGTACTGGAAACAAATGTGCTAAATACTTTTAGAGAGAGTCAAACAACGTTTCCCAAGCGCAAATTTTACTTGATCTATCTATGCTCTTTGACTACATTCTATGGGTCGGGCACCTCCCTGGGAAGTACATGGCCCTGTTAGAGAGAGTCCACCTTAGGCAATCATCACACTAACTTGTCTTAAAGCAGTAAACAACTTTGTCGAAGAACAAAATTTAATTCTGACAAATGTACGGTCTTAAGACTGAGTACAATCCATAACCTAAGAAAAGAAAGGAGGGAGTGCAAATTTCTATGATATTCACGTTGACCTCCGCAAAGTGTTTTTAAACACGTTGTTTTAAAGTATTAAAATACTTAAAGTTGACTTAGACTTTTATAACTCTAACATTTTTTTTAAACCCGCCCGACACCCGATTACTTTGGACTGGAAGTCGACGACTCCGACGTACCCGATTCTTCACACGGTAGAGATCGTAGACTGTCGTGTTCCCTCTTTATTATTATTTCTAAAAGCATATCTTCTTCTGTCTCAGTAAGTGAGAAAGTCCTGAATCTGTCCCGTAACGATGTCAATTTCTTGTTAAGCTCTTTGAAAGTGTTATCCAATCCATTTTTCTTGTATTCTGCTCTAAACAAGTTGTCTTCGTCGCTGGAATCGTCCACTGTCCATTTCTCTTGAGGACCGATAGTATTGGCCAGCAGGTTAAACCCGAATAAATCTTTGAACTTCTTCATTAAGAACTCTACTAGTTCAGGGTCCGTCTCAGAATCTATCATCGTGGATTCTCTGTCCTCAAAAGCAGCGTTTATTATGGACACAAACATGTTTAGAAGGATGAGTTCCATGAGAACACTGTAAGTGAGAAAGAGGGCAGGGCCAAGAACCCGATTGACCTGCTCTAGGTCGTGAAAGTAGGATGCTCCTAAAATGGCGTTAAGCATTGCTTGAAATGAAGACGGCAGAGAAATAAAATCCTCTAAATGAGCACCAAACCATATGTGAGCCATAAGCACGAAAGGAAGAAACCACAACATAAATTGCAATGTGAATAGAATAATTTCCTTGCGCATGTTAGAAAACGTTCGACTGAGTAGTTTGATGTGATTGTTGTACCTCAAAAGGTATAGAAACTTGATTGTTGTGAGAAAGACAACAAATGCTATCATGTAGGTATCAATCGCGCTCCACGTTAGCAGCATGGAGAAACTGACGAAAATAAATGGATTCTCGCTGAGATCTTTCATGGTTTCGTTGATGCTTACCATCTTAACAAAATACAGAGCGACGGACACTAACGCGAACAAGACTTGAAAAAGATCAACGAGATTCCAGAAGTTTGTGAAATATGACAGTCTTTGATGGTATAACCGCTTGATAACTTTGTAAAGAAAAAATATAATCACAAGACAGATGATAAGCTCGGCGGCCAATGTCACATTACCGAGTTCTCCCAGGTACCTGTAGACACGTATGGTGTCAATCCTACGGAAGGTAACTACACCTCCTGTCGGCATTCCCTCAGCTAGAAGGGTGATGACGCTGAAAAGGTTTACTTGCGCGTTATAGACTGTCAATTCGACGAAGATTCCACGAGATCGACGATCAAGCCATTTGTGTTGCGCGAGTTCTAGAATTACCTCTTGCGCCTTTGAAATGTAGTAGCCAAGCTCTGCAACATACCCTCCCCCAGAGTACATGGTTGTTTTTCCCCACATTGGGACCCCTTTCAAATCACTGGCCGTGTGATAACGCCATGGCCTTGGACAAAGCTCATGTGTTATGTTTTCTGCTGGTGTGTTTGGAGGAACAGGGATCCAGTCGGGTTGATAAATAGCCATGTCTTCGTCTTCCATTGAATATAATCCATAGCAATCATTTAAGAGAAACTTCTCGACTGTTGGAATGTCATAACCGCAAGAATCTAAGAAAAGACATATTAAGTCAGTGTGATTCTGTTTTGTTCGAGTAAGCTTCGCCAGGCTACATTCCTAAGTAACGTTAGCTCTACGAAAGACGCTAACAATACGATTAAAAACTATCTCATCCGCGTAACTGAGTTAACCGCTGAACTTTAAAAAAGCCTCCTTGTGCACACTTTATACAATTTCAGCTTTCCAAACAAAAATAAATGGATGTTTTATTTTCACAGACCCTCTATTTTCTCAATATATCGTCAACTAAGCGTAGGATATTAAAAACCTCAGGGTTTTTATTAAGGGTTAGCACAATTGGGTGGGACTTCCAAATCCTCGAGAAAAGAAAAGAAAAAAACAATGTCTGAAGACCGATTAGTATTAGAAAGGCGCACTGGCTTTTTCATTAAGTAAACTTAGATATAAAATTCTTTTTTATCCTTACCTTCCTTAATTCTTAGCTGTCTGATCCTTGTCATGCCAACAAGAGCCGAGCACCTATCACTAATCAGTCCATCTTCGGATGCGGATGGAGCCTGGCCATTATACCATGGACGTACAAAAATTATCGGAAGAAGAGACGTTAGAGCCCAGCCCCAAACGTCTATATATTTTGAAGCCTAAAATAAACAAATAGAAGCTAGGAGTCTAAACATCAATGTCTGACCTATATTTATGTCGGACTTTATAGATTAGAAGTAAATTGGGACGCTACTTACTTCATTCCCCAGCCTTCATGCACACATCCATTTGAAGAGTTTGACATGAGAGATAGCCCATTGAAATGGATACAACCCTGGTTATGGGATCCTGGTACAGCGTCCTGAACTCATCGGACTCGGTCATGAAGTACGAGTCGAAACTTAAGAGTGCATTAATTGTCTTAGCCTGCGACACAGACGGAACTAAACTTCTTGTTAAGTTCGTCGGCGAAACAGTGTCGAAATCTTTATTCCGGTCCCCCACCTGTGTACCAGGATTGGAGTACGCGCCATGATTAGCCTGTTAAAAAAGCCATTGTCTGTTTGCCAATCAGGTTGGAGGGAAATTCGAAACGCATTTCTGGTAATTCCTGAGTCCGTTGGGGGCCCAGAACAAGGAGCAAGGATATCAGCGCTGCCAGTCAGTGGCGGATCCAGGGGAGGGGCCCAAGGGCCCCGCCACCCCCCCCCCCCCCTCTTATTTTTATACCAAACTGAGGCCCGAAGGGCCGAAAACATTTTTTTTTGGAGACCCACCCCCTTATCTCAAGGTCTGGATCGGGCACTGCAAGCTATATAATTGTCACTGGTTCCGTTGCCATCAAAACGCACATAAAAAATACAGATTTTACTTTTAAAACGTCAAAAACAAATAGTATCAAATAAGAGCACTTTTTGCATAAGATTTTGATTTCAGTGATCACGCAAATTAAGGGCTTTGTCAACGAAATCAAAAGGTTTTATCAGAAAAAAAAACACTCATTACTCTTTGTGTGACTCACACAAAATAGTACATATGTGAATGAGAAAGCAGAAAACTTACTGATAATGAGAATTGATTCTCCAAATGATTCGTCATCTCGTACGCGATGGGATCTCGATGGCCGTACGCTACCATCAGTAAAAGGAAAAGGAACAAAGTATATAAGAACACATCCATCATAACCTGTGAAGACTTTAACTCCTTCATTCTCTTCAGCTTGGCTTTTTTCAGATCTTTTTCCTGCAGTGGTTGAGATTCGCCGCTGCATGTATTGTTTTCGTCGACCTGTCGGAGTAATGTTTGATACGATTAGAAAAAGGTTATTTTTATTATCTACCAGGGTGTGAACTTTCTACGGGTCAAGCGGGCCCTTTCCAGTAAGCCCTTGCTAGAGACCTTATGAGGCCTAGAAACCCTCCGGCATTACTCCTTTGCACTAAAATCGTCTTCCTTGTTTTCAATGAGGGAGGCAAAATCAATATGAAAATTATTCTGCCTCGCTCTATTGCTAAGTCGTTAAATTTACGTAAATAAACACCAAGGATTGTATCATAACAAAGTCAACTGCAGCCTTTTTTCCACTCAAAGGCTCTGTCACAAAATGCAAAATTGTCCAATGGCCTGTTGACCTTTCTTACCGGGCTGGTAGAAAAGCTTGTTTCCTTCTCGTGTAGATCTTTTGTTTTATTGGGAAAGGGTCTTCTGCGCTTTTCTTTTTGCTTCATGGACCACTTAACGAAGAGTGCAGCCATCGCTGATAACATGGCAACTTTGGCTGGTTGAGAGATAACGGCGTCTTGAAAGAAAGAGACAAAGAACGAAAGAAGCCATTGCTCAGATTTTTCTTTCCCCCATTGCAGGGAGTACAGCAAGGTGAAAAACGCTGAAACAAATACTGAAACGAAACACAGCAGCCATGCCGTGTAATATAAGAAACGGTAGAGGCATGTCTTGGGGTTGGACATGGGATTGCTTATCACCTCGTTTTTTATGTCTAGTATACTCTTAGTAGTTGTTAAACGTTCTTTTGGAGAATTACGTTCCGAGTTTTGAGATGATACGATAGTCGACAGGCTTTCTGTTGAGGGGTCACTGTCCATTGTGCGATATTTTAGCGACGAATTTCTGCGTGTAAATCTTTGAAAAAAGCCATTTGGTTTTGCTTTGGTCGGGGTGCGGTTCGGTTGTTTTTCCTCAGCCGCCGAGTCTGGCACAGCTGTACTCTCCCAAGAGGATGTTTTACGAAATAACTGAGTCATGGCCAAGTTCACAGGAAATATGATCAAGCTGCTTTGAATACCGATTATAAGCTGGCGTACACTTATCTTCAGCGGACCTAGATAAAACACTGGAGACGTATCAGCACGCCCACCGTCGTAAAACATGGCGTTTGCGATCATCGTGCAAAAGAGAACAGACAGACAGCATGACAAGCGCTGCACTCGAGAGAAGCTACTTTGCGGTGGCTTTGCTGCAACTGAAAACCAAAGATGCTCATCACAGAGGCCATCGGCACTGTTCGACAAAAACAAATTCTTGTAATTAGTTATTTCGTCTATGCCCGCAACATACATCACTTTGTCCGTTCTCCCTTCTTCAGTTTCAACCGCCAGCCAGTCCCCGCACATGAAACTCCATTTCTCGTCGATCTTAGTATCCCTTATTACCACATGATCAAGTTTCCAAGAGGGACTGTCGCCCGTATTATCATGCCATACATGGATGTAAAGCAGTTGCCCTAGCCAGTTTGGAAGGTGAAGGGTACAGTTAATCACTGAACCCCTGTTGAATTTTACTTCCGTCAGCTTGCTCAATTGAAGTATACCACTGGATCCGTTTTCTCCAGTTATAATCATGGTTACGTTAGCCGTGGTGCCTGAATTCGTTGCTTTAGCAGTAGATATTTTGATTTCGTAAGAAAAAGGAGTCCATGACGTTCCCACGACTATTACACCCTCCTATGGTTCAAAGAAAAGGACAATGATATTACAATAAAATATACCAAACAGTTGGAGCTGCTGGTTCATTCATTCCTGCAGTTCAAGACTTTGATGATTAACGACATCATAGGAATCGAAACAATATTTTGTATCTGCTTCCGTTCTTGCCCCTAAAGAGCAGGCAATGTCATCCACTGGTGTAACATTTAAAGTGTCCATCGTCCACTCATCTCTAGGGGAAAAAGAAACGCTGAGGAGGCACTTTCAAATTGAAAATATTAGTTTTACATTGAAAGCTACAGGGTACTTCATACGACTTCTAGAACAGGAAAATTGGCAATCTATCGCTTAACCCTCCCAATAGTGACCAACAACAATTTTCTCCTAACAATATCCATACACTGTCAAGAGAGAAAGTTATGAGAATTAATAAAATGATCGTCATAGAGAAAATTCCATGATCTTTTATCAAATTCTCCCAACTAATCCTTAAAGGAGATGTATGGAGATCAGTTTGTAGAATCTGTATGTGGATATTGGGGCTTAAAGGGTTAAGGATCTCATGTGATTCTGATTAAATTCAGTGATAACTACCTGCGAATTACGATCCCGTAAATCAGCTCTCCGCGCCCAAACTATGACTATGAGATACAGCAGGAATATAGCAATGATTGTAGCCAGTACAGCAATGTTGTTATGAATATCGGCAAACGCAACCCACACTGTACCGAAATCGATAGGGTTTGGTTTCACCAGCAAGCCTCCACCAAACGAAGTCAAATGCTTGCAACGACAGCTCATGGTCCTCGACAAGGTTCGCTTCCGGCCGGTCTAGAATTAAACAAAGGATAATTGATTGCTTAAAGATACACACAAAAACTCTAGCCCAAACCAGGTAAAAACCTGGCCAAATATGTTGGTAAAAGTGCTTCGCAACTAAAAAAATTGGAGCACATATTTTTTGAAAGATGTCTTTTGAGTTACAATGAGGCCAAAAATTTGGGTCCTTATTAACTAAACGTTTGTTTACTTAATTTTTGTGATTACCCTGCATCCAGCACCCGAAAACTGATTAGATGTGGGATTCCAGAAATTGCAGCCAAGCCCTAACTGTTCCATGCTGTAATTGCTGTGTTTTGATTTGTCATAGCCCTGGTTAACCGTAGCAAACTTTCCATTTGAAGGCAGAGTAGGAGGTGGGTCCTTGTACTGAATGCAGGAGCGTTTGGATCTTCCTCCTCCGCCACAGTCCCTCTTTTTTCGACTCTGAGCCCCCGATGAATTTCCAGGTATTGCATCGAACTTGACACCAATGTAATATGTACCCAAACGTGTCAAATATGCGCTTGGTAGGAAGATGCTGTAAGGACTGTCGAGGCAGCTGCCTTCGTGGAGGTCATGAGACGACTCACTGGCAAATGAACAACTAGAATAGTTCGGTAATTTTGTTTTTAATTCCCAGTCATGGATGGTTGGTCTCATACCAAACTTTATAAAAACTGTCATTTCGACTTGATCTTCCAGAGGTTCTATCAAAAATTCAATTGCTACGCCGACTTTTTGGACTTCAGTTGTGTGATATTGGACACTTGAATTATCACTTTGCTTGAAGAAAACATTCCATGGTGACACAGACTGCTGATCATCATAAGGGATCTGTATGACAATGTCCTTTGACAGGTTGGTAATATTCAAAACCTCACGGTCGCCTTCTACGTTTATGACCTTGATATCTACGATGGGTGTGGTCACTTCCTGGCTTGAAACATCATAGCTAAATGGGTTAGTCAATAAGACCCATACCTGCAAGAGAGAAAGGACATTCTAGTTGACAGTCAAGTTAACTCGGGGATTTTTTGACGTTTCAGAGATACCATGATAAGCGGTTATTCTGTACTAACTACTTTCTTAAAGATAACTTTTATATTCTACTTACGAGCAAGTTCACACACGGGCATGCAAAAGTTAGTTCTGGTTACATGAAATTATCTGATTCTTTGACTATCTAAGTTAATCTAGTCTCGCCCCTTTCTCCCTCCTCCGAGATTGGAGTCCATAGTAAACCACATTAGATTGTTCTAGAATCAGTCTGATAAAATGGCTCAAATTGACTTTGTGGTTAAAGGGACTATGTCAAGAGGATTTTGCCGTTTGAAGTCAATTCTGTGGTGACGTCATTTCTGTGTCTTTACTCATGCACAAAATGCTCCTGTAGATAAGAGTTATGGAGAAGATATCAAAACTGAATTGTCATCGGGGAGACACACTTTAATTTTTTTTGGTAATTTTTGCAGGTATTGTGTTTTAACACAATGTTTCAATTTTTTTCGGCTCTATTTTATTAAAGTTTCAATCCAAGTTCATCCTTGCAATCTGTAGCTGAACAGATGACGGGAAACAATTTCAATGCCTAATTATAGTCTTAAATAATAATAAACCATAATAATTTTAGAATTGAATTGATAAGAAGACACGTTTTAGCTTTCAAAAAGATAGAAAACGGCGTGACCTAGCCTCTTTTAGATCAACTGCATGACAGCAGTCTCAGTCAGGTTTCTGTAACATTACGCAACCACGATCGATTGTGACGGTTTATTTATACCTGTATAACCTTCTCTCCATCACCAAATGAATTCTCATTCTCTGGAAACTGGACGCTGGCGTCCCCCGCCACAATTGGATCGGAGAAAGCTTTTTGGCCACTGGCTCTTCTGCAAGACAATCTGGCAGACTTGGTAATGATTTCTACATCTGCTTGATCTGGGAGTAGCTTGTTAGATACAGCTTCAGCGACCTTATCCAAAAGCTCCACATTTCTTTTAGAAACTTGTATACTCTGTTGGCAAGGAAAAGAGTCGATCGAAAATTTAGCCCCTGTTTTCTAAAAAATGGCTTTGTTCCCTTTAATGAAAGGACACTCTTAAATCGTGAGTCTAATTTAGTAGAGGCCACCTTTGCCAAAAGATGCTGAAACAGAATGGTATCATCTAAGCCATGTAAAGTCAAAGTCCTTAAATCATTTATAAATCTTAGCTGTTGCGACGTTGATCAACTAAACGTCAATTTGAGTCCACGAAAAACACCACGAAAAGTGTAGAAGTTTTTCCAGTGTCCTCCTATAAGGTGAAAAAAATTAACTCTGCCCTCGGTTCAATTTAATGTGAGCAATCTTGGCTTTCAAAAAGCTAACCTTATTTCTGTCGGCTTCTTGAGTTAAGTCGTTCCTGCTGAAGTCCGCGTTGAAGGATGCCGAATCCATGATATTGGATATTGCAGTGATAGAGTTGACTACTCCTTCTTTTAAGTCAGTCCACGAAATGTCCTCCTTCGATTTGCCCAAAAGAAAATCAGCCATGTTTTCAAGCTTATTAGTGGCAATTTCCTGTTACATTGAACAGAAGGGGATAAAACAGTTTGGCAAATACAGCGCCCTCAAGTTGCTATGACATGCAATGAGCCTAGGAATTAATGATACTAGTGAAGATTAATTTATGGAAAGAAAATGAGCATTGAGGTCTGTTATACCTGGAAGTAGTCTTTGCCCTTTTTTATTTTACTACAGTCAGTGTCTAGTTATGCAGGATTTATTGCAAAATTCCATCGCTTGTTCCACAGGTTCAATTTTAAGAAGAAGAATAATAAACAATTTATATAGCGCCTTTTCTACAGGCATTCAAATGCGCTTTACAAACCACTCAAAATCTAAAAAGTGAAAACAATCCACAGCCACTGAAATAAATAAATATTCACTTAAAAGCTTTCTTAAAGAGATAGGTCTTTAGTCTTTTCTTAAAAATGTGAACAGAAGAACTTGATTTTACGTAAAAAAAGCAGCGAATTCCAAAGACTTGGTGCGCAAACCCAAAAGGATCTAAGTTCTACGATTAAATGACAGTGAATTAAGCAACAGTTTCGAAGCAGATAGCAAACTACGCAATCGAGAGTAAGGTTCTAGGAGATCACTTAAGTACTGACGAGCCAAGCCTTGCATCGCCTTACATGTAAAAGACAGCTCTTTAAATTCTATACTCTGCTCAATAGACAACCATTGTAACTGAAAAAGCAGTGGCGTAACGTGATCTGATTTTCTTGACATGGTGACAAGCCTAGCTGCACAATTCAAAACATATATATTGCAGACGCTGTAATAAGTTCTTGGAGAGACCATAAAGCAAAGAATTACAGTTTTCAAGCTTGAGGTAACAAATGCGTGGACAACGATCTATGCGCGAAATGTTCCTAATAGAATAAAATAAAGATTTGCAAATTTGCGTAACGTGTTTATCAAGGGAAAGCGTTGAGTCAAGAAAAATTCCCATATTCTTTGCAGAAGCAGAAGAGGTGACAGATTTACTGGCTGCTTGAACTTGATCAAAGAAGGGTGCAGGACGGTGCTTAGCATGGAAAATCAGCAGCTCCGTCTTATCGCCATTAAGTTTAAGTTGATTACATAACATCAATTTATCAATATCACGAGCACGCGCTTCCAACGTAGAGCGTGCCCTGGAAAGATCACCCGAGATAGACGACTTCAATGATACATAAAGTTGAGTATCATCAGCATAAAAGTAAAATGACACGTTGTGATGCCTCATCACCCAATGGGTCGACATAAGGCAGGTATAATATAGGACCCAAAATAGACCCCTCGGGTACTCCACAATTCAATGGCAGACTGAAAGAGCGGGCACTACCGATAGCAACGAACTGCATTCGCCCACTAAGATATGACTTTAACCTGTCATGAGCCTTTCCATCTATGCCAAATCGGTCGATGAGGCTAGCAAGCGAAATGCGATAATCAACCGTATCAGACGCTGCTGAGAGGTCGAGCATTACGGAATGGCGCCTGTAGATCCGTGTCGCCCGCAAAATCGCGGGTCCCATGACTATTTGCGCGCTCACAAAGGGAGCCGACGCATGTTGCGTCCTTTGATTCAAGACTCAAGTGTTAGGGTATTGTTTCCACGATACAAAGGTAATTTAACTTAAGAAAATCTATAGATTCAAGCTTTCGCGCTACTCTCTTTTATAAGGAAATGCAAACGCTCAACTTGATAAATATTTTGACTTCATAACATATTTTAACGATTTAGGCCAGCAGAATGTATAGAATTCCAGGAAAACAATTCAGGAAGCCGAACGGTTTTGAACTGCGCTAGACGTTATTTTTATCAGTATGCAAATCACCTACCCAATCACTTACTTTCCATCGAATTGAAATATCCTGACTTTTTTTAACCACTTTTCGATTTGATTCGTTTCATTTTATATTATTTTGTGCAAGCTGAGCTCTTTCATGCGAATTTACGCTTTCAAAAGGAAAAAAAAACTTCGAGGAAACGTTGTGTTTACAACCACGGCAATTTGTATCTATTTCGCTTCACTTACGCTTATATGCAAATTACTGTTCATCCGCCGGATTTCGCTGGAGACAAAAATATCGATTTTGAATTCCCAAATGCTTGCCTTTTGGGGCACCCCTTTTATTTTGGCTATCAAGATTTTAAAAGCTAAGCTTCAGACTTTTCATTCCAACGTTTTAATGCGGGAAAGCTAGGAGAAATGCTCCAACTGATTTAAGTCACGCAACACGCTTTAAGACCGGATAACTTGATCTTTCTGTTATCTTTTGTTCTTCTATTGTAAAACAAAACAATAACGATGTTTTACCAATTTCCACCTACAAATAATAGGACACATTTGATTGACAGAAAAATTTGCATTTACTAGCGACGCGTATCTACAGGCGCGATTCCGTAATGGGAGCGTTACGTACTGATTATTGTCAATGGCTTGCAAAATAACATCTTGAACCTTTAAAATGCTGATTCAGTACTGTGACTAGGTTTATATGTGGACTGGAACTGTTCCATCAGGGAATTATCAGTAAGATAATTGGTCAGTTGAACAGTTAACACCCTTTCACATAACTTAGAGATGAACGTAAGATTTGAAACTGGACGATAATTCGGAAATTGTTCTGGGTCTAAGCTTGGAGGCTTAAGTAGGGGCTTCACGACGGCTTCTTTCAAGACATGTGGGAAAAGAGCTTGGTCAAGTGACAAATCAACAATCTTAGTGATAACTGGTATCAAAATGTCAACAGTTCCATTTGAAGCTGAGGCAGGAGGCAGGTCGAGATCACAGGACTTTGACATCGTCGAGAAAATAATGCTCGATAGCACATTATATGAAACGGGTCGATATTTACTCAGGTTTGAGCAAGAAACTTTAGAGACGTTGTGAGTGGACAAATGCCAGTCATTTAATTGGCTCATCCCAGAATCAAGGCCAGCCCTGATTTTGGAGATCTTCTCTGTAGAAAAATCATTAAATTTTTCAACGAGTACCTGCGAGTTGTCACAATAGGGAGCTATCTTTACCTCGCCCGACAAATGTAAAAACTTGTCAACTGTAGCAAACAATTTTTTAGGGTCTGACTGATGATCAGCGACCAGATGAGAAAAATGATTTATCTCCGACTGGTGAATTAAATCATTCACAGTTGTGCACTGATTAACATAATATGCATGGCGATCAACAGTCAAACGAGAGGTACGCCAGCGCCTCTTCACCTTTCTGCGTTTGCGCTTTTTCACATTGATCTCAGATTTAAACCAAGGAGCAGCCGGACGTAACCAGAGTTCTGCATTTCAAGGTTAAAATACACAGTTAACAGACAAAGAATGAAAGTGAAAGTCACCGAGGTATCGTTTTTTGAAGTGACAACTTCAAGAAGTCGCGCGGTCGTCAATGGGTTTCATAATGCTGCGTTTGGCCCGGTGTTAAGTCAATTTCCTGCTCAGTATTTCCTGGCTTTCGGGAGTTTTTCACCCGGTTGTCGGCCATTTTTTTAAGCCGGTGCGGGAACTCTGAAGTAAAATTACGTTACGTCGTTTACGAAGTTTGATCGGTCAGTTATCTTTTATTCTCGTTCCAAATATGTACTTTCGAAAATGAACAATCAGGAGCATCGGACAAAGTAAAGATAATATGAGAGTTACACGTTTTAATCCCTTATGAGTTTCTGATATTATATGAGGCACACCTATCCTCATTGCAGCGTCGAGAGCAAATACTGTAGTAGTAAATGGTAACGGCGCATGTTGACATCATAAGCACAGGCGTTAGAGACCTTTTTGGTAGTGGTGAATCACGGCAGTAACGTTAACCACGGTGGTCTTCATAGTGTAATACACTAATAATACTGATAAAACAGTGTAATACCGCGTTAAAATAAGAAAAACGTCGAGTTTTTAAGCCGCCGCAAACGAATCCAGGCGATAATTGTTTTGTTTTGCCCGCTAAAAACAGAAGGACCACTCGATATGCATGGTGCCATATTGAACTAAAACTTCAACCTTGCCGCCACTACCCATTTTCTTCTCCAAGAAAATAATGGTATTAGGACTGAGTGGAGTCCAATTCGGTCTGTAATTATACGAGTGATTAACGACCGATTTGTTTAATCACGAGTACGGTTACAGACAGAATTGGACGAAACGAAGTTCTGCTACCAGTTAATCATAACTATAACAAAATTTGTCATATTGTAGGCTTTTTTCTAATTAAAACACAAGAAATTCCGGGAGTTGTTTAGCTAGCAGTGAAAAAAAGGCTATTTGACCGCGCGCGTGCTATATGGCGTGTACTATCCAATTACTGTCCTATTAGTGCTGAAATCAGGACAGTTGATAGCCAATCAGATACAAGAATTTTGTTATAGTTATGATTAAAGGTGATATTTACCTGTGCAGTTGAGTTAACTTGCTGCTTGACCTCTCCGGCTGCGGCTATCATTGTTGCCACTTGATTGAAGTCCGACAAAGTTGAGATCGGAATTTTAGAGACCTTATCGATGACAGTGTAACGTACCTAAAAGGAAAAACGTAAAATGAGAGGACAAAGAAGGTGTTCTACATTCGATATTAGGAAGCGTAAGCAACCACAAGGGCAAAAACAACGGCAACGCGAACGTCTAAAGCGAGAGGTTTTATAAGCAAACACAACTCTGCTTGTGCACCACACTTTTTGGTCCATTTTTTGCCATCACTGCACGGCTACGAAGAAGGTCGCCGTTGAGCTCCTTGTTAGATATAATAATCTTTCCCGCTTAGGTTTAAGGGGGCACGTAGGTGCTCTGTGTAGTAGCCATCAAGTTGTTTTTTCAATGCAATTATCAATGTCAAACGTTAACTCTCTGACCTGTACAACAGAACAGATTCAAATGAAGCTCTAAGGAAACGTATGTTCAGGTCTCTGCTGAGGTTGGATTTCCACACCACTGTTAGCTTGTTGAGCGGCCCATGCTTTTGCTTTAAGGATCTCAAGGTCTTTCAATTCTTCGTTGGATCTAATCAAGCGCCTAGGTACGGGAAGTCGTCCACCTGTTTCATTTTTAAATTGTCTTGGGTAGCAAGGTCGCCCTGTTGTCGTAGAGTACATGCCATGTATTCGGTCTTTATGTTGTTTATATAAAGACCAACCTCTGTAGCAGCAGGTTCATTTCGCTCTAACAGTAATTGGGATTTATCTAAGTTGTCTGAAATCAATGCAATGTCATCAGCTAAATCTGTGTCAGTCATATTGTGGGAAAGCGACGACTTCTTCTTTCAGTCATTGTAAATCCAAGTTCTTCATAGTCTTCAATTGCGGATCTCATTGCATAGACTAAAGTTATGATGAACAGGAACGGAGCCCACGTGTCGCCCTGCAGCACTCCGGCCCATATAGTAAAGAAATAAGTTCCCCCCTCGGGAAAAGGAACTTTTGCCTCAGTGTTATTGCATGTACATCGACGCCATAGCCGAGACTGTTTGATCTACAATGCCGCAAGCCTTCAGAATGTCGAAGAGTTTTTCTGTTCACCGAATATTGGCTGGCCTAGCGGTGTGGAAAAAGGAACCTTCCATTTCACTTCAGCTGTCTCCCCTTTAAGACGTCCAGAAGCTTACGAGTTCCTTCCCGTTATCTCATTGACATGCAGTGTCCCAGGCTCTTTTTGCCTGATGCTAAACAGCAGAGTTTTCAATCTCGGCGAATTTCTTCCACCAGATATTCCGCTTGACCTATGCCATATGCAGTTTAAAGTTCCTCCTTCGCTTGTATTTAGCCTGCAAGCAGGCTCACTTGGGCAAAATTGGGGGGAAATTTCGCCGAATACGCAAAAGTGCGCCTTCTCGCAGGCTAGTTGTTTTAGATGGTACGAATTGTCATAGTTGGGGATGCGCTTATTTTTCAAATAGGCTTTCTTGAATACGCTCCTTTTCTCCTCGACAAGTTCTTCCTTTCAGGGCACTAGTTTTTTCACTCTTTTACTCTTACGCGTGCACTTCTCAGCTGCATCTATGTGGGCGTTGATCATTAATAGTATAATATCTAAACATACCAGCAATCATTTTCTTGTGTTCATGTCCATCATAAAACGTGAATTAGAACGTTAGCTAACGTTTTACGTCTTAGACGTCCAACAACGGCAAAGCAATGAACAAAAAAGCGTCATGTGCGCGCAGAGTTGTGGTTCAACGTCATTGTTCTTAAGAACCCTACTAGCGAAAGAGCGCGACCTTGAAACTTCAAGCAAGCAAGACCTCAAAAACTTTTAAGACTACTTGCTCTTTCCAGCTGCGATAATTGATTATCGAAAGCGAGCAAACTCTGCTTGAAAACACGTTAACGTGCTCAGTTTTGTTCTCGTAGTCGAATCTTTAGGTTCCCAGTGCTGTCAATACAACCGAGTCGTTAAAGGACTGTGGTCCAGTACTGACAGTGATTTAAGTTCAAGAGATGGGCTGTACAACCATTTAAATACTTAAAGCTACGACCTTCCTGTTGGAGCAAAAAATTTTAATCGTTTGAACATGACATGTAAATCCCTTTATAGATGTTTCTGCACAGCAGATTTCACAAATACAAGCACAATGTGTTTAGGGGACAAAATTGGTACACACTACCGAAACTAAGAGTGTACTTAAACACTTTCTCAACATCGATTTTAGCATACTTACCAGACTTTGAAATTCACTCTCTTGGCCTGTCAAGTTACCTCCATATTGCTCCACTTTCTGGTTGAGGCTAGAGAGCACGCCGCTGACCAATTCGGAAACTGCATTAATGTCTCCAATGTTAAGAAGGAAATCAATTTTGCTATTATCGTTTAAAAACAGACCTTCAAGTTCAGACTGGGTTAAGTTACGAGGAAGAACCTACAACAGAATTAAGACAAATGTTTGATGCGTATCGTACAAGACAAGAGTGTAAAACGTCTTTAATGCCTTTCCGGTCTCACGGCTCTGCTTTCAGCATTAATATTTTAAAAGACAAAAAGGTGCCATTTGGTACAATGAATGGAACCCTAAAACCTCTAGAAACTAAAAATATGACTAGCATGGACTGTCCTTTGTTCTTAGATGAAAAATAAATAGACAAAGCACAAATATGCCTGAGATGGAAACTGATCCTTATAATCATACCAAGAAGAGATGCCCTTTGAAGGAAAAACAGAATACCTTGATTTGTGTCTGATTATCTGTCCGCGCTCCAAGTGAATCTATCACACTGAAAAATACTTGTAAGTTGAAGTTCTCCTTCTGTTCTCCTGGAGCAAGTCTCACTGAAAACTCTTCTTCTTCGGCTCGGAAGATGATTGGCCTCAGAAGCGTAAATGGGTCATGATAAGCGAATACGTAGTGAAGAGGCTGATGATGGGCCTTCCAGCCAGCACATCTAAAGGTAAACGTGGTATCGTATGCTGTTCCCTCTGAGGGAAGAACTGAACAGTTTCCACCCCATGGTGGTCTACTGGTTGTAAAACTGTACTCTGATAGTCCTTTAAAATCATCTGATCCATGCCTCATTTGTATGACATACGTCATTTCTGGCTTTAGGGCGTTAGCCTTTACCACCAGACTTCTTGCGGATTTGTTCGATAAGGTCAGGGCCGCAAGGTCGCCTACCTTAGTCCAGTTGTAATTGTCCGTTATGTTAGCTTTTCTGTAGAACAGTTGCCAAGAATACGATTCAGATGTTGTGTTCTTACAAGGGCCAGAAATACAGTGACTGCTCACTGACAGGACATCAGTTGTGATGGCCAAATATTTACAGTTAATTTCGCACCTGTGATAAAAAAAAGAATATAACTCACAACATGTAGCCTGTGTACAGACGCCCTCTCCCTCAAAAAAATCGGGGAGGGAGACGTCTGTGTCGTGCCTCTTGTTCTGGTTTCCCTGAAATGTCGGGGAAAGCCTCTGATTGGCTGTTATGTTAATGCTGTGACGTAAGAAATTTCCGGTGTTGTGATTGGATGAAAAAGTCTTTCCTGAGGAAAACCTGAGCGTTTGCAGACATTTTACCGAAACACTTCATGTTCACTCGTTTTGCGGCTTTCTGGAAATAAGGATGTGAAGTGAAATCACTGATGTTTGCAGCACCGATTGCGGATGCATGTGTTCTCATTCACGTTTTAGCCGAGTTATATGAAGGCTGAGAATAACTACGCAAGTGCTGTACAAGAACACCTCTTAAACCTCTCAAAAGAAAAAACAAAAAATAATTTATGCAAATCATTCAAGAACCCAATTTACGGCGGCGTGACACAGGCGTCTCTCTGCCCAGTTTCGTTTGAGGTGAGGGGCGGCTGAACACAAGCCAACAACATGTTCTAGACAATAATTTAATCGGTTTATTCTTTGACAAGCTTTATCTGTGTGGTATTTGGAACCATTTGCTAGTTTTAATATCAAAGCAAAAGTAATAGTGTTTTTATCTTAAGCTAAAGTAGACAGCTAGCCAGTATCAATAAAGAACGTTTTCTTGCAATTTTTATAAACAGGCTGTATTTTACCATGACTGCCATTAGTATTTTTTAGCTTTTTAATTAATGTGTTTCATTTATTTCTTAGTACATTCTGGTAAGTATTTACCCTGTTACATAATAAAGATTTAAAGATGTGGGATTTAAAGACAACGCTTTTGAAATTCAGCGCATTTAATACCACTTTGAACAGTGCCACTTGCAAGAAAATTGCGTTGGCAAATTGCATCCCGTAGCTTTTTGTACGGACGACTCATTACGACTGTAAAAAAATATGTCAACAGATTAAGTTGATATTTCTCCCGTTTCAGTTTGATGCACCGCAACTGCAGATGCTACAGCGAACCTGTTGCATCTCCCGATGCTGAAAAATTAATAAGTCGTATCTATTACCTTATATGGAAATGGGAAATCTGCCCGTGGGAAATCTGAACAACGGTTCCTTTCCTTGCTTCTCTGTTTCCTGTTTTTAAAACTAGCATGACCAAATAAATTCCATTTTGTATCATATTTTGCCGAGGAAGATCGATAAAAGATCCATTCATCGTTAAATTTCCGTCTCCACTGAAGCAGCCGTTGGGTAAAGTATTTTCTTGTTTAAGGACACTATACAGAGTTGACAAAGGATATTCTGTGTCATTGAATTCCAACCACCGGTCACTCATATTATAGCAATACCAGCTGAATTCTAAACCACTCTGATCGGTCGTGTCAGGATCCTTTGAACCGGTTGCGTTGATAGTTATTGGTTGGGAAAACATCCTCATGTTGGCGGATCCTTCTTGCATATCTATAATGAGCTCGGAAGTAACGATTTTTAAGTAGCCCTCAGCTGCTCCAAAAAGACCGTACGCGTTAGTCAACAAAAATTTTAGCTTAATGCAGTACGTGCCGTAATCTAACACATTGGGTTGTATTATCAGGCTCGATGTTTTTGTTTCATTTCTTGCGTGAAGTACAAGTCCTTTGTCAGTTTCGTTTCTGAAGATTTCCCACTGAAGAACTGCACCGGTTGCCCCCTCACAGTCTATTTGGTATCGAGAACGAATGATAAATTGAACAGAGCGGAAAATCCCGGTTGCTTGAAGTGGATTGTCTGCAATATTAGGCAGGGATACTTTTGGTGTGCTACAAGGAAGTTCTGTTATTCGCACAACGGTGTGCACCGAAGCATTCTCAATGCCACTCTGGCCAATCCATGTAATGTTATAAGTTCCAGCAACACTGTAAGTATAATTGTAATACACGAAAGGATACGTAAACGAAGGAATTTGTTCGAAACCGGTTGTATTGGCTATGCTGCAGTTCGATGATCCAAACAACACCCCATCATCATTTCCAAGATCCAAAACAAAGCAAGACGAAACCCTTGTCTCACTTGCTCTTAGGGTTAACGTCAATACATTATTCGCCGTGACTGGGCCATTATGACTTATATCAATCTCCAAACTCTGCCGAGATTTCTTGGTTATAAACTCGACGCTGTTTTCACTTATTTTGTTGTTACAGGCAAACTTGACAGTGTACTCACCATACGACGTGTAGTTATGTATAACTGAGGAAGAAAGATTAACATATGTAAAATATTTATCGTCATCTTCCCCGTCACCCAGACTCAATAAGCAACCAAATGCCGTTCCTTGGGCTAAGCCAAGATTACATACAGTCAAGTCGGATAACCTCACGGTCTTGTTACAGTCTAGATAAGCGCCTTGTACGGGCACAAGTTCCTCAACGTTGATTTCACGACGAAGGCTTATGCTACTAACATTGTTATATGCTGTTATATTAATGTGAAAAGTTCCGTGTGAGGTGTAAGAGTAAACGAGACTATTGTTTGATGAAGTGATGATGGTGCCATCACCCATGTCAAGCCAAAATTTAGGATGGGTTCCATTAGTAAAGTTCAGCTGAAACATGACTAGATCTTTTTGGAAACAAGATGGATACTGACTCAGACACTCAAAAGTTAGGTTGAACCCATCGATAGCAATTTCACTTATGACTAAGGCGGAAGTGTTGGCTCGGCTGACGCCATTTTCAGCGTAAAACTTTGCAGTACAAGTTCCAACTGCGTGAAAGGCACTCGTTAGATAATTGGTTAACTGATCCGGGCCGTTGAGCGAGGTAATCAAAAATGGAAGTCCACATTCATCAAATGAAGTGTTTACTGAAACATTTGACCCGCCGGTTATAGAAAGTAGAAAGCGTGCATCATTTCCTAATGGAAACTTGAAAACATCGCTATCCACCCTAAAATTCTTTATTGGGTCCTGAACTGTAATCCAACAAATTGAAGATAAGATGTTCACTTTGTTCACGACTATGACATTAACAGCAAACACACCAGCCTGAGAATATGAATGATTCGCCTTGAACCTGGTCGAAGTTACAGCTGAGCCATCTCCAAACTTAATTGTGACGTTGGGTGGACTAAGTGATACAACATCAAGCGATACATTGACTTGAAACGATGTGTTCGTTGCCACAACGGAAGGCACAGTAAAATTTAGTCCCGAGAGCAGTACTTGAACGTAAACCATTTTCGAGATAGTCTGGTTACTGAAGAAATTAAATACGTGAAGCCTTACTTCATAATCGCCTTCTGCAGAGTAATTGTGCTTGTTTCTTTGGAAAAATGGTGTCGTTGCATTTGCCAAGATATATCGAGAAAGAGTTTCATTGCCGCTGTTATCTCCCCAGTCTATGACTGCAGTCGCGTTCGTACCAAACTTTAATTGCCAGTCAATGGCTAGGATTTGCCCCAACACGACGAAAGAGTTGTTTATCATCATTGATAGCTCTTGGACTAATAAAAGAGAATATTTTTTAAGTCAATAAATGATTAGTGTAAGACCAAGCGATGGCTTTCCCTACCTTTTCTATCCTCGTCCGGTATTTCTTAAAACGACAATAACCCCATATCAAGTCAATACCAGTCTATATTCTTATTGGGCTATACTAATCATAGTCACCAATTTAAACAAATCTTTGGCCCTTTGAAATCACAACTTCATAACTTGAGGTTCTTAACACACTTGCCTGCCTCAATTGCACTTTGACGGACCGAAGTTAAACTTTTTGACGGTTCAACAAGTAGAAATAAACGTTTGAACTTCAAGGAAAGCCATAAAAATTATCATAAAAAATCCATCACTGGAAGAGTGATGCACTATTTACAATTTCCTCTAGTTTCCAGGTCGCAGTTGTTCAAAAGCCGGATAGCGCTATCCGCCGGATAAATCACTATCCAGTGGATAAATATTAGGGGAGCCAATTGAGCTACCCAGTGGATAGAGATTTATCCGGTGGATAGCGCCATCCACCCCGTTTGAACAAGTGGAGCCAGGTGCTCTCATAAAACAAAGAAAAGACAAAACTTTTCGAAATAATCTTGCAGTTCTTTCTCCCCCTACCCTAAGCAATGTTTAAACTCGGAAAAAATTCTGGATACACGCGTCTAACGCTTTATGTTGTTTGTCCATGATTGTAGGTAGCAAAAAAGAACGCCTAACCCAGAGAGGTTTACAGGCAGGATACACACTGAAAAATTTTAAATATCACTACCATCATATCATCAAGTCCGAGGATTTAAAAGTTCGTTTGTTAAATGTATTGTTTAATGACGAAAGAAACCAACCTGGACATGGAAAGTAACAGGCAGCAATTTGTTGAATCAATGGACAGTGAGCTCCGCTGGTTTTCGAAACGGGACTTAGACATGTTTTGACACGTCTTTTAATTGGTGCATGGCCACACCCTGAGCAGTTGCTCCAGGCGGACCACTCAGTATCCAGACCTCCATTTGCTGTAGAGGGAAAGTATAATGAAAAATTTGAATCCAAAACATGCCTAGTGCGATACTAGGACGTAGTTCCCGGTGAGGTGGTCTATCTCAAATTCAGCCTCATAGGGGGCATTATTGCTCATAACTTCAACACCTATCAACTGCACCAAATCACAGTCTGGCAAAAGTCCCCAGTCAGTGGACAGACGGTGGATATAGTTTTGGCTACTTTGGAAATTTTTGGCGAAAAAAAAACCGCATGATGGAAGGGGTCTATTTAGCAGTAACGTTTTCAAAATAAATGTGATCGTACCTAAAATGTGGTGTGTTCACTTAAAATGTCACATTTTTAGAGTTCTCCGAGTACGCATTTTCGCAGCTTTTTTCTTCCGTATCCTTAACAAACCTCAGGCTACGTAGACTACACTAATCTTACCTGTCTGGCAGCTGTAATACATAACAAAGCGCATCCAGAACAGGTCAGGACAAGGATCCCCAAGAACTGACCTCGTATATTGTACAGAACAATAATCTTCGCCGTCACATCTGCTTTGGATAGCGTGCATAGATTCTGGCTGAGTTTCACAATCGGATTTACTCCAGGAGACGAAGTGCGTGACGATGACCATGTTGTCATAGCAACGAAGATTACGAGGTGTCAATCCATATCCTTCCGTCACCTCCATTTTATAAACTTAGGATTGAAAGAAAAGATAATAGATAATCATTGTCATTTTAAAGTTGTTTATTTTTCATTTATTCGGCTTGAATTGAACAATGATCATGTTTAACTTATTAGCGCATGCAAAATACCCTGCCAACAATAACACGAATTGAGAATACGTAGGCAAAAAAATCTGAAAAACTACGATAAAACTGGCCTTGATCGTGGGCATTTGGCTAGCTAGCTAACATCAAGTTTTAAACACAAGACGACACGTACTTAAGCGGCGCAAAATTTTCATGTTGATCACTTCTTGGTTTCCATCAGGCTCTTGAAAATACCTTACACAGTAAGTTCGCTCTGATTGGCCGAGAAGTGGGTTTCCATGAGAATTGTAAACAGGTCAACATGATTTGCTGTACACTCTCCAATCTCACAACCACAAAAAAATTTGCACAAACTTGCTGTAACTGATTACGCATACAAAATTTTGAAAGTTTTGTAAACGCGAGACGAAATTTCTTGAATTCTCCAAGCACCCTCTCGAGCTTATATCAGGCTATACAAACACAGAAAACTTTTTCTATTTGGCTTAGATATTAATATGGATTAACGAAGTTAATTTTCCATCAATCAACTTTTCCACTCACTTGACTGGCATTTGTAGGTGACGTTTAGAAATTTCTCGATGCCCGGACACGAATCGTTAAACGCTTCTTCAGAAGCTTCAAGAAGGCAGGTGTTTCTTCCTTGGCAACGTTTCATCACTTCTACCTTGCTCTGGTTTTTTGATAGGCAACTAACGTTTCCGTACATTACCGACCGTATCTCAATCACAGTATGGAAGCCGTTGTACGTGGGACAGTCTATTGTACTGTTTGCTCCATCTCTCAAAGTCAAATTATGCTCTAAAAGTCATTGGAAACATTTCTATAAATTAGTATCAGTGGAACGTACAGGCAGTGGCTTCACGCACACGGAATTTACTATATATGTCCGATTGTTTGGCATGGTAGAGTATATTACTGGGTAAAATGGCATTGTATGACGTCTTATGGTTAAGCATAAGTATGGTGTGGTGTGGTATGATATGGTGTGGTAGTGTTATGGCATGGTAAATAGAGAATACTTCATAGAAAGTGCTGGCGTACGGTATTTACGCACGAGTTGTTGACGTATCAGAAATCGAACGAGTGAGCGCAGCGAACGAGTAATGCGTAAATACCGTACAAAGCACTTTCCATGTGGTATTGTGTTTATTATATATATACTGAGACATTCATCATTTTAGCGGTCTTTTTATTTTTAATCTTTCAAAAATGCTAAAATTTGCCGTACACGCTTACCGCAAAATGACAACGAAAACGAAGTATCAGCTTTTTAGTATAAACGTTTGTTAAAAACATAAATGACGGTAAGGATATGAGGAAACCCAAGAACTATAAGTAATCTTAACTGTTTGTTCTCAATGCACAATTGAAACTGAGTGAATTTAAGTAAAATGGCCGGTATAAGCTTAAGCTTAAATGAAACGCAAAGCAGCTCCGACGAAAAGCACAACAAAAGCTTACGTCTCGTTCTGTTTTTCCCTTTCCGCTGTTGTTTCGCCGGCTCTCTACCGTTTTCTTTATCGACAGTGAAACAAACGAAACTATTCCACTCCATTTCCGAAATGTTTTTCACCTTTTTAGCGAGAAAAACTCTTTGAGTAAAACTTTTCTCGTTGAATGTGTGCGAAGCGGCGCTGCAAGCTGCAATAAAAGGCGGGAATTTTGGCGCGAACCTCACACACCTCTGTGGCTTCTGATTGGACGTATCATTTTTCTCACACGTGAAAAAACATCGTTCGCGATTCTGATTGGACGTATCATTTTTTCCACGTGTGAAAACCATCGTTCGCTCCTCTGATTGGCTAGAACTAATTTGCGTACGAAAATTTACGACATAGCTTTTTGGTGAGTATTTCTCAGTATGTATATAACAATGGTATGGAATGGCATGACATGGAGTGGTATTATGTGATATGTTATGTTATAGTATTCGGGTGTGAAAAGGCTTAGCTTAGCATGATCTGGAATTTTATAAAATGACATGTCTGGCTGGGTATAGAATGAAGCCACATGCTATGGCACCCAGAAATTAATAATAGGGTATAAATACCTCTTATTAGCCGAGTTTTCGGTCCGTACTGTAAATTATGGACCGAGTTTTTTTGCATCGATTTATGGCCCAAGCGCGAAGCGCGCGGGCCATAAATCGATGCAAAAAAACTCGGATCTGTAATTTACAGTACGGACCGAAAAACGAGGCTAATAAGATGTTTATTATATGGCTTCTTCCTGTTTGGGGGACCGGAAACAAGTGCAGGACGCACGATTTGACAGTCATTTGACAGGCGTCAAAAAAGAAAGTTTTTATTGGCGCACGAAAACAATAGCACATAACAAAGGCTTTCCGAGAGAGTAAAAACAAATGCGCCATGTTGAAAAAGTTTATTCGGTCAAAAATAAGAGCACTGTAAGTTTTAGCTCTTTAATGTAACGCTGGATTATTTTGGAAACCGGACACTTTGTCTATCTAGAAGTCGTTTCCATCTTTCTTCCGTTTGGGAAAAGGCAAAGAAGCTTTTTAAGGTAAGTTTGTTGTCATTGTCGAAGGATTCGCTCGTTTATTGACTTAATTGTTTTTGGGATAACCTCTCTTTCTGTCGGTTCATTCTCGTCTTCAGTTGTGATCTGCGTTAAAATTTTCAAACACTGACTAGAATTCTTTTCCTCGGTGAGGTTACGATTCAGTTTCTACAACAGCTTCGTTCTCATTAAAACAAAGCCAGGTTAGAATTTGGAAAGGCAAAGTCAACATCCCAGTCCTCAGGGTTTACATACATATTTCAAAGTTTATTGGGTAGAAACTAAGAGAACTGTAAGTATTCACTCGTTAATGTGACGCTGGAGTCTTTTGAAAACTGGACATTATTGTGTCTGGGTCAAACTCGCTTGCATCTTTCTTGCGTTGGTCTTTGAAAAAACACTGCAAATGGCAAAGATGCTTGTCAAGATGATCGGGTGCAGGTATGTTTGTTATCATATTTGTTGATGGAATTACTCATTTTCTCTTAGGCAAAACATCTCGAATCTCTGCCGGTCGATTTTCGTCTTCATAACTGAGTACTACGATAAAATTTTCAAACGCTGACTAGAATCCTCGTTGATAAGATTACGAGTTAGTTTCTTCATCGCCTTCGTTCACAAATAAACAGTATAAAATGTTGAAGGCCAAAGTCAACATCCAAGTCTTCAAGGTTGACAGGCGTCTTATAACTTTATTTAAACCTTTTTTCCGAGGTAAAGAGATTTAGAGCTCCGAAATGAGCATTTTCTTTAAAAATTTTGGTCCGTATATAGCAAGTTACGGACCGCAAATTGACCACTCGCATGGCGAAAACAGACTCAGCCATATAATAATATGGAATAAGGTGCTACGATATGCAGTGCAATACACACTAGCAAGAATAACTAAAATGTTTCTAAATACACTTGGTTTAGACAGTCAATGAACATTTTAACCGTGAACTACCATTTCAGACCACTTTCCTTGCAGCCAAAAAAGTACAAATGTTGCGAGAAAAGTTTGCAGCTTCACGAGGTATAAAAATCGTTTTTCAGGCTGAGGGCACGAAGACGTTACAATATAACCCGGCAATGGAACATTTCCTTAAGAAATATTGAACGCAGAAAAAACCCACCTGCACAGGGAATGTAGCATTCCTCTTCTTGCCTTTTATCGCTGGACCAGCAAGCGTCTGGAGTATCGTAGGTAATTCCAGGGGAGATACAATCGCGCCAGCGCCTTCTACGGGAAGTAAGGCCACAAGCTTCGCATTCACTCCACTCGCCCCAAGCAGTGTAAATTGACTCCCCTTAGGAAACAAAGGGAATCAAAAGCAGGGTAGTTGTTACATGATAACATAATGGATAATGCTCTAACGGACAACTTAATCCGAAGCTATTTATATAACTATATATATCTGACTGGATTTGAGCCAAGCCCAACAACCAAAAACTCAACCTTCCCACCTAAGACGCTCATCACTGGCAATCCCACAGGGAAAATTCATAGACTTTGCATTGCCTTGTAACTTGAAACTCTAATCAAAGTGTGAAAAGCCCCTTCTACCAACCTCCTTTCTTTGACACGAAGCAGCCAGCCGCAGACCAACTGTTAAGTCTGTCCAACTTCTGGCTGTGCTAACCCCTAGTGTCAAACTTTCATGGGTTGCCAAAGAGGGTAGGGGGGGGGGCACATATCACGGAACCTCTGCTACCCGTCCGTGCCATTCCAAATACAACCCTTTTCACACTGAATGCAGACTTTTCCTTCAAAGTTAGCCCTCTGCCAAAACGAAAATCTAGACGCGCCCGAGAGAGTCATGGAAAATTAATCAACCAGGGTGGCTGATGAGAGAACAAACTGAAAACTGCCAAGAGAAATAAGCTGGGGCTGAAACAATACACTCTGAGTTTTAACAACCTTGCCTTCTTGTTTGATAACTGGGTAAGGTATAAAGTTAAAGCTCAACTAATATATAAACGGACCAATACTCACTTCCCTGACAACTCTGCGATAACGTGAGATAATTGCTACTATATTTGCACTCTTTCTTTTCTAGTGTACTATAAGACACTGGGGATATGGTACAAGTGGTTCCAGAGCAAAATCCATCTAGTTCGTTCAAACTAACATCAGAGGTGCAGGTTATATTATTAGTTGTTGGGCAGAATTCTGAGGGATTCATACGACCATAGAAGGCGCGCTCGTGGAGCACCAGTTGTTGATCGGAAGGACAGCTCATAAGGGCTATGTCATCATCGCAGAATGTTCTTGTAAAAACTGCAAAAAAGGAAAATGGCCATTTTCAACTGGGTTTCTTGTAAGGTACATGACGAAGAGAAAGTTTGAAAGGGATGGCATACGACGGGAAACTGTTAACAGGCTAGAATGTTTTAGAGAAAACTGCGGGGAAAATGACCTGTAATGGTTTATGCGTCGAGGTGAGAGATGATTTCGCCAGTCTTGTAAGGTGCTTTTCGAGTTCTGACTACCTATGACAAATACCTTTAATTTTTAGGCTTAAAAGTGAAATTCCGCAAACAAAGGAACAAAAACACAGCTCCCCAACGGTAAGCAAATCCCGGGGATCAATAGTAACTAATAATGCAAAATATAGAGTCAAGTGCTTACTTGGGCTACAGGAATATTGAATTTTCAAAACCTTTTTCACTCCAGGGCATGGATCGCGAAACGTATCATTGGAGACCATTATATTGCAATCTCCTCTCATCTGGCATCTTTCATAAACCTGGGCACTGTTATGACCTGCCATGTCATTCGAAGGTATACAAGATCCATTGAGAGGGCTGTCATTATTGCAGTTGTTATAAATGTCTTGATCTCGACCATAAAATATGCTATTGATATTTATGAATGTCTCATTTGGGCAAGACAAATTGGCTTTCATCAATTCGCAGGTTGTTGAATTGCGCTCTAAAAAGAAAAAGAAAACAAGGCGCTGTCACAGTATTCACTTGGGCCTCAAAAGACGGTATGTCAGTTATTGAAAATGTATTGGTTAATATGGTAGTGAAAAATATACCATTTAAAGAATGTTATCACGCAAGTCACATAACAGTATTCATGAGATAAGCCGCAGAAAATTGTTACCAATTTGTAGATATACCCAGAGGGTTACTCGACCAATATTTGGGTATAGGTAAGCCGCTGAAGGTTCAAAACCCGGGCCTTGCTTAGGACAAAAAAATCCTAAAATACATACCCTGTTTAGGATAACACCCTCAATGTTATTACCCTGTTCAGGGCAATGGACAAAATGCGTGCCGTCTTGTTTTAAAGCAACTTATTGGCAATTGCAATAGAGTAAATCCACGTTATAAATTCAGCAAAGTAATCAATCAGTCGCGCAGGATATACCTTTATAGATTTCTTATTAAATTTCTAGTTAAATCTAAATTTAAGTCTAAATCGTGTAAATACGTTTTTGACTGTGTAGAGCTAACGAAAACCAATGCACTAGATCGAGAGCCTGTCCAGGTCTGAAAGGATCACAAAACATGCATTAGATCGGTAGAGCGGTTTTCATTCGAGTGTCGAAAAGTAATTGGTTTTGCACTTTCTACACGATGCGATTGGCTTAAAAGATTCGCGCCACCTTTTCATCCAATCAGAAGTAAAACCAAAGCCAATTGTGACGCGCTCGCATGCATTTTCCCGCGCTTTGCGTCAGCCACATGTAATTACTTCGAGTTTTGATTGGTTCAATGTATTGTCTGTGTCCTATGTGATTGGCCAGAGTAATTACTTTGGTTTTGGTTTTACGACACTCAAACGAAAACCACTCTAAAAACATACCTAAACATGGTTTATAGCATGGGTTTGTCTGGGTTTCTGAGGTTGGTGCAAAGCAGTCTGCGCCTCCACTGGGTGTGGGCGGGTTGGCACAAACCCTTCTCCTTGTTTGATGATACCTAATGCCACAGACGTCAGGACAAGAGCTCCAACTTCCCCACTGCAGAAAGCCACCTAACGCTGTTTATGCAAATAAAAGCACGTTTATAGTGAGTAACTTTCCGCAGAGCTTGTGTCTTAATGGGGCAGAAGTAGCAAAATAACTCACTAGGCCTTGGATATCTTACGGCAGCGTGCCCGAGTGATTAAAGGGCTGAACTTTTATGATCAGCAGGCCCCGAGTTCAAGTCCCCCCCCCCCCCCCCCCCCCTTCACCACTAGCTGGATTTTTGAACAGCTGAGTTCAAATCCTAGGTCACACTTGTGAAAAAGCCAGCTGGTTCGCTTCCTACTAATAATGCCTTTCTTTGTATTATTTTTTCATTATCTATGAAAAGCCCCCATAATTAAGAAGAGAGGATAATGAAGTATTTATTTGTTTGCCTATCTCTTTATTTCTTGATGTTACTATATACGCAGCATATAAACGAGAACTACACCTCCCAGAAAGTGGGATGATCCTAACTCCATTTTTTCTTCTTGAAAGTTTTCGTTGTTCCAATATTTCACCCCCCTCAAAAAGCCATATCATTCATATCTATATCGTTTAATATTTCTACTCGAAATTTAGTACAAATTAGCCTGCGTAGCAGGCGCTTGGTGGGCGAAAGAGAGAACGGCCGCACGCGAGAGGGAGACACTACTTCCAAGCGCCTGCTACGCAGGCTAAGTACAAATCAAAATGATCATGGAAGCAGTATCGGTCACAGTAGAGAGCTAACCAAACCTTTTTAATATACCCTTACCCAGCTGACAGCTGTGCCTGATAAATATTCGCAACAGTGTAATTTTTCCGGGATATGGATCACCAAATTTGTTAGTCGATACATCAAACGAGCATTTCCGTTTTCCCATGCACTTCATCAATTTTGTGTGGTGTACCAGTACTGGTGTAAGTACTTCTGTCACATTGTAAAACTCATAATTTACTGACGATAACCAGAGCGTTGACGATGATAATATTTGCGATACTGAAGATAGAAACTGCGGTGAAGAATGTGACACTGCTGATGGTGGTAATGATGATAATGATGATGATGAAAACGACGACGACAATGACGACGATGAGGAGGAGGATGATGTTGATAAGGATGATGAAGTAGGTACTTGTGACAGTGATGACGAGAAGGAAGACTGTAGAAGATTCGTCGACACAATTGCCTCAGACGAAAGATGAATGGCTAATATTGTAGCCGTATTACGAATGATATTGGAATTTGTGACAGAAATTCCCAAACTTCCATGAGACAACATCCCTTGAGAGGTCACGCTAGAGTGAGGAAAACTTGTAGCTATGGACGTGACGGATGTTGTCGTACTGTTAATGAAACTTGAGCTATTGCTAGATACAGTTCGATTTTTCAAAATAAATTCTATTCCTCGCCATTCAAGGTAATGAAGAACAATAACTTGTCCTTTTGGACAGGTAAGGTTTCCAGTTGTATTGTCTGCAAACTCCCCCTCATTGACTGTGTGGAAAAAAAATTTGAAAAAATTGCTGATATCAAGCTAGATCACAGATAGGCTTTTGTACATTATGCTTTTGCTTCCCTACTAAAATGCTCCATCTTAATGCTTCATTTTTCCCACTAAAATGCTCGGTCTCCCCAAAAAAGTCACTAAAATGCTCGGATAATGCTCATTATACAAACGGTTTTTTAAAATTAATTTCAAAGTTTACACTTACAAAAACGTGCAAGTGTTGCAAGTAACAACGACAACGTGTACAAGTTCATAAATGCAGCCAAAACAAACAGCTGTATTAGGTTTTTTGTGAATTTTGAGTTTTAGTCTTCATTTTGTTTAAAAAAGCAGGAGCTCTTGGGGCATGGGCTCCTGAAAAAAGTTAATTTCTATTTTATTTTCTCGGAAAAATTAATTTCCCGGGGAAAATGCCACTAAAATGCTCGAATAATGCTCAATGCTTTTGCCTCACTAAAATGCTCGAAAAAATGCTAGCATAATGTACAAAAGCCTAATTACAGAGTACCCGCCCATTTAGAATACATTTGATTTAACCTCAAAAAGCTGCCACCGCAGTCCCGATCCCGGAGTAGTCTTAAATTTACAAATCAACTTCCTTCTTTAATTGAGCAACGAACCGAAACAAGCACACTACAGACGAATCTCTCCTTTTCATATTTAACATGAAATAGTCTAGCAATCAAAGACAAGTCAAAAATATGACAAGGCTTTCGCTGGGTCACATAATCACAAACTCATCTAACACCTGTGCTGATCAAAGGAATAAAACGTTAGCCTGGTTACCTAGGTAAGGCGATCAAGAAACCGAAGGAGGTCGAAACGCTAGATGCTAACCTCTTCCATTTACATGGTCGAATGAAAGAGCGCCTAATTCGTGGATAACAGCCATCCGCGCGACTAAACGGGCGCGTGACTTCACTTTAATTAAGGCAGGAGAGTCCCGCGACACTTTCCACTTATCAAAGACGGCGCGGGAATTAAAGCAAAGAAACAACCCTTGTAACTTACGTGTTTTACAGTCATAGGAGATGTTGAAATAACTGCTGATACACGGCGAGCCTAACCCGTCAAACGAGCCAGAAACAACACAGGATGATTTCCCTTGACAGACCGGAAGCACTCGCCAGCTCACGTCCACCAACGTAGTGCATGACGACACTTCCTGTCCACTCAGACATGTGAAGTTGTTCGATCGACCATATAGAGCTGACTGGATGAATATCTTGGTACTGTTATAGCAAGTGATGGTTGTCTCGGCCATGGCACAAACCTGGACAAAAGTAGCTGAATAGAAAAAGAGCATGCACAGTAGAGCAAAATAGGAAAGATCATGGCTCACTTAACTATCTAAGATATACTACCTATCGCGGTTTAAAAGAAATCATTTTTAACGTTAAATGAAGTTCGTGGCTTCTTTAGTTTTGGTTTGCTTCGTTGAACAGTACCGAATGTCTTTCAATATTTTTATTTTTTTCTGATCAGGGCATAAATGGCCTAATGTCACCGGGCCGCATCCAAAATTCAGTTTCCACGAATGGCACTGATACTGCACTCGGTCTGGCTTACAAACAGAAATAAAGCTTTTGCGCTCAGGGCTCTCTCAGCCTATTGAAATTAGGTCTTTCAACATGTTGCCAGGAGGGCTTTCCCGATCACTATTCACACCATAGCGTAGAAACGAGGTAGGTTAGTTCCGTCCCAAAGACAATGTAACTTCAAATGAGAACAGGGAGCTTGAGGAAAAGGCCAGACACGACATCGGGTGATATTCAGTTTTCCGCGCTGGCATTGGTCAATTCTGCTTTTTAGATCTGCGCACGCGTTCGGTACTGACCTCACGTTGTCTTCGTTAAATCTACCAACAAATTATCATGACGCATAAAGAGACACAAGCTTAAAACTCATGGGTTAATTAACTTTTTGCAATGTTTAATAATTGGTATTCTTAGGGTTGTCCCTGCCAGCAGACAGATAGACACTGACCAGCTTGGCACTGGTATACAACAGGGTTTTATGTAGTAAAATGGTCATACTACTCTCTTATACAGCCGTTCTTTGTAGGGTCTCATTTTCGGTATCAATTTTTAAGAAATATGCACTCACCGTTTGAAGTCCTGGCGTAGGCAAGAATGAGAATAAAAACGCAAAAATAAAACATATTCCTTAGTGTCCAGTGAATGAAATTCTGGGAAGGAAAGTTAGCTTACATCAAAAAACTGAAAAACGCGTACCAAAAGAAATGAAATTTCCTTTTTAATATCATGGGTGACAAATTGCTCTTTAATTTTGGCTCGAAAATTTAAACGTTAATTTTCCCCACAAAATTTTGTATAAACATTGTTTTCAATTTTCTCTTGGGAATAACAATCGTCTCTTAAGAAATTGAAAACGTATGCAAAATTTTGTGAGACAGACCATTAATGCATCATGGGAACGTGAAAGTCAAAGAATTTGAATGAAAACTTTAAACTTTCTATGCTTACACTTCTCGATACAATTGACGTGTCATAAAACTACAACTGTGAGCTTAATTTCTCACCCGTGATAGTAACATTACAGTATTAGGTAACGGAAAGGTATACTAACGAAGTAAGGAAATACTAATTTTACGCGTGTTCCTCAAAATTCGAATAATTTTCCAAACCTTTAGATCCAAGTTCAATTTTTTTTCGGTTTCTATCACAGCAATGGTGACATTACTTTTAATTCACGTGGCAATGGCAAAGTGCTTTATTAAGTTCAAACCATTTTAATGTATGCCTGGGATAACAAATTGTCTCATGATAAGGATACGAGATACTAAAAGGATAAATATGATAAAAAGAATACATACATAGATAAATACCTCTTTGAGAGGGACTCATAGGTTTTAGTCGAGAGCGATATCAGGCAATCGAGCCGGGTGTGTACATTATGAAAATAATTATTTTTTTGGTTAACATTTAATTTTTCTCGCTATTACTCGTTGATTGAATGCCGATAAATTTACTAGACCGTTGTATCCTTCACGTACCATATTAAAATTACCCCCATCAGTAAATAATGATGCTTTTCTTCGTTATTATAGTCAATTTTTACAGAACATTAGATAACAAACAGGAGCCTAAATGTCTGATGACAGCTTAAACAGATGCTTTAGACTTACCTTTAATTAGCGATTGCCAGCAAGTCACCTTGATCCCAGAGTAGTGTATTGGCAATTAAAGTTGATTTCAGCCCCATCTTAAGCACAAAAAAGCGTTTTCAGAAAAGTGTTCACAAGTTTATAAAGCATCAGGAAAACAATTAGGTTAAACTGATATTTTAACTCTAGTAAGCTAGTATAATGATACGTTGGAATAAGTCTTTCAATTATTGTTCCCTTAAATTTTGGATGTTTGCCGTTGAAAAAAAATAATGAGTTTTATTCATCCACTTATTATAAGCTTTTCAAGAGTAGCACTCTTTCGACGACAACATGTTTTGGCTAAAGCTTATTAAAAAATCCCCTGATAAGTGAAACCAGTAGACCATTTTCGATATATTAAAATTCATACTTGGCTCTGAGGCTTAGGGGAATAAAACTAAAAAGAATTCATTGCTGAGACTCAAGATGATTTCTTTTCTATTACTATATATTCCCCCCAAGCAACGCAGCCAAGTGTGGATTTTAATATATCGGAATTATGAGACCAATTCCTTAATTTTTCATGTTGTACCTGTGACGTCATCAAAGTTGGAAATAAAGCTCCAATCTACTTCATTATGCTACATCACTGAGATTCAAATTTGATGAGAAGTATCTCGAAGACTTTCCGAAGATTCTTATATAGAAATTGACCCTGAAATTTTCGATGTTATTTCAAACGCTTTTAAAAATTTTCGACAATGACCTACATCCGTGCTACCAACAATAATTTCTGAAAGTTACCCGACGTATACTGCCTAAAGAAAATTCCTGAAAGACGTGACACCACACGAAGAGAAAAATACGGTGACTTGAAGACACCACAAAGATTCTGGTTAATATGATATTTTAAAGTAGCGATAGGATTAACAATGTTTTCGTCAGTAATTTGTTAAAAATTAAGCTTATACGCTGCCTATGATATAGTTTGGAAGTCAAACTGACTTTTTCGAAAAGGTCTGCTTTTCTTACAAAAATGATCATCTGACCTTACATTAGGTATTTGAACACTTTTTACCAGTAATAGGGCTTCCGTTAGAGGGAATCTAACAAAACAAGTGACATGCATTCGAAAATGTATGTATATTCTTTTAAGCACTGAACAGCTATCAATTAATTGTCGTCTTCACGAAAAACGGTATTAATCTCACAATGTAAAAACGTGGTATTGTCCAAAATTTAGAGAAAGTAAATCAATCCAACAATGAGGTAGTTTTCCAGCAGAAATATTTTTTTTAGGCGGGCATGATATAGCTGAACTGAGAAACGAACTAGCCACTAATACTGATACCATACAGGGTCGACCCACTAAATGAAATAAATCCAGTTTAGGCTAGTATACCTGCTTAGTGAGGAAGTCATGTTAGTGAGAAAGTCATGTTAGCATTAATATCCATAACACACAGTGAGAACTGGGCCAAACACGTCGCCGTCGTGGTAATTGTGCGTCTTGTCTGAGGAGAAGGCTGGAGTTCGGGTAAGTCAGATATAATTCCCTAAATTTTTAATGGTAATAGGTCTGAGTGAAGTCCAATTAAGAAATGGTAAACGTGCAGCTGTGCCTTCATAGAGTTATGCCTGGGAGGTTTGCTAAGCACTCAAGAAGCACTCAAGAACTCTTACGCTTCTTAATTTCGTGCTTAGCAACCTCCCGCTTGCATCTATTTAACAACTATTCCTCGAGCCCGAATGGGCTCTTAGTCAGTAGCCTATGTTCTTGATGATAGACCACTAGTTGGGTTTCGCTGAATCAACCGTTCTCCGTCTTAAGGTAAACTGCAAATCGTTTTTTGTTTTTATTCGGAATGGCATCTGTCTACTTGCTCTTAATATTAGAGTAAATACTTTGAGAGAAAACTAAAGGTGCAACCATAAACACTAACAAACAGACTCTCAAAAACAGTTTTTGCAATAAACGTAAAGAAGAAATGATAAAAATTGACTGTATTTCCTTTGGGCAACAAAGGTAAAACGATCGAAATTTGTCCAGAGAAATCAAGCTGAAAGTCAAAATTGCAAAAATTCGCAGACACAGCCGGCGCTGAAGCGATGCGTGAGCAATTTAGATGCTGTTATTTTACGATCGTTCTTTGAACTACTGTTATGAATGAACATAAACAAAATAATAAACAGAGGAGTCGTTTTTTGAATAATTTATTTGAAAACCCCAAATGCTTCTGTACTCAAATGAAATTCGCTTTACAATTCCAGCCTAATGTGTTCGTAACTCGACTAAAATTATTAATCCATGCGATGAAAACCACATAACAAAGCTGTCTCGAATCTGAGCGTCTTTTCTAAAAATACTGCTTGAATTTAACATCAACTCGACTAAAAAGTCAATGACACAATGCTAATTGATAAATCTCCATTTCAAAACAGACTTTCTCGTCTATAAAAACAAACAAAATGTACCTTAAATCTCGGGCTTAAATCCTCAAAAAAGTTTCGCTCTCTCGGTTTTTCTTCTGAGATCCTAGCCGCGAAGAAAACAATTCATTCAGCGAAAATTTGTCGTTTGATCTTTTGACTTTTTTCTTCAAAACGACAACTGAGTATTTTATTCAACTTCCACTTTTCATTTCGTTTCATCGGTGCATTTTATTGACAGGAGAGGAGATTTGCTGAATTTCCTCAATTTTACTGCGGGAGCTCAGTTTCTTGGCGTGCACCAACAAACAAATGGTAGATGGATAACTGACCAATCAGAGCGCGCACTTTACTTTCGTTATGTTATATTTAATTCGGTCAGTACTCAAAAGCGAGATAAACAAAATCGGACGACCGCGTAGCGGGAGTCCGATTTGTTTAATCACGAGAACGATTACAAACCGAATAGGGCGACTTGAAGTTCTGTTACCAATTAATCATGACTATAACAAATTTGTGATATTTTAGGCTTTTTTAAATCAAAACCCAAGAAATTCCGAGGGTCTTTTTGGCTAGCAGTGAAAAAAAAAGCCATTTAAGCGCGCGCGTTATGGTACTTACTGTCCAATTACTTAGGCACGACGATTACTGTCCTATTACATTGTCCTATTAGTGCTGAAATCAGGACAGTTGATAGCCAATCAGATTTGAGAATTTTGTTATAGTTGTGATTAAAAATGAAATTTAGGCATTGATACAGGCCTTATCTCATTAAAACTTGCCTTGATCTCGATCTTTGTCGGCTTAATTATCTTGTAGAAGGCAGAGTAGCAAAATAAGGTCGAGCCGCCATAACACGCCGCGCAGCTCGTGCTCTCAACAACTTAAAATGAATCAGTCGCATTTTTTAAAATTCACTAATATTTACAAAGTAGAAAGCTTCGGGCATTCATTAATTGAGAAATGCTTTTAACATACATGTAGGCTGTTTGCCTTAAAAAGGTTCACACAGAATTGCCTGCGTTCTTATTAGAAAGTCACCGTTTAAACCGAGGTCAGACCGGAGGCTCGTGTAGTTTCACTGGTTTGTCAACCTTATGATTATTCGTTGAAGCAAAGTGGGAATTCAATGTTTGAGGTCCATTTCATTTGTTATGAGCATTATATAATTTTTATCAAGATGAAATAAAAAAAAGAAAACCTTTATTTTTGTACATTGCGAATCTGACAGAGTTTTCGACGCAAAAAGGTCAGAATTTTTTTCTGTTGAAGAAAACGGAAAGCATGAGTTGTTTGAAGGCAAGTCATCATAAGAACTCAAAGGTGCAAAGAAGAAATATTGAGAAAAGCGTAGCTGTTATAAAGCCCAACGAGTTGCAGCCGTACGACGAACGGTGTCAAAAGTGAAGTGGATTTTAACACAACAGTATTAAGGTTTTAAAAACCAGAATTTAAAAAATTCGAATTATAGGATACTACAAAATATAGAAAACCGCTCATAATTTTCAGCTTCACTCTTAGTTACGAGAGTACGATCCTCGTACGTCTTTTTTGCGTTTATTTTATTTTTATTATTAGAATAATGTAAGACCAGGAAATATTTTGTCGAACGAAGCCATGATATCTGATTGTACTGAAAAGGAAACTTTCCCAAAAATCATTGGGTAATTTTTCTTCTGTAAACATAAATGATTTGTACGTTTTAAAATTTTCTGCAATTGCTTCTTAAATACTAATATTTAACTGCGTCTGAGGATTCACAAATAGGGATAGCCTCAGAATCTCAATTCAAGATACTAATTTGTATCACTTATTATTATTTTGACGGAAAGGTCATTTTCCTAACAAAAAACAAAGTTAACATACTTCGTGCATATCTTAAAGGCTCATCGTTAAGTTCCAGTCTGCCCCTTTAGCCTTAAATCCTTAAAGTTAGGAAATAGTCGGTCGTTAAAAAAAATGAATAGCATTTCTAGGGTTGGAATAGAACGAAAGAAGGTCTTAGTAAGCGTTAGTTTAAAACTGAAACAACTAGACTTATGTCTTTAAAACGAGTTACGTAACCGTTTGAAGGCTGCATTTAAATTGGTATCGAAATGGTGGTATATGCGTTTGTAAAGAAACTGTGTTTTATTGGTGTGAATGTGTTTGTGTTGATGGAGGGGGGGGGGGCGATTGTTAAAGTCTGGTCGTTTTTGTTTGCAATTTCAATGTTAAGTGTTTAAAAGAATACCTATTAGAGTTAAGATATTCAATCAACTTAATGAAAATGATACAGTTGGCTGCTATAATAAAATTAGTACAAAATCCTTGAGGCATGATTTCGTTGCTGAAAAAGAGTGTAAATTACAAATGAAAATTCAAAATGTAGGAAGAAGCTTGACAGCACATGTGTACTTCCAAAATCAGTCTTGTTTATAAGATAACTGTGAGAATGGATCCATCAGAGAGTTTCCTCTTCTATGCAAAATTATTTTAAAGTAATTATTCTTACTGCTAGGTTTGAGAAGTCCGTAAAATTTAAGGATGCAGTGTTTTGAAGGTAAGCCCGTTTTTACCCACAATAGTTCCCCATAAAAGATACAAACTAGTTCTTGGTAAGTTTACGAAACTAATTAAGCCCGAAATCGATGCTAAAACTGCGTGGTATTTTTGTGAAACAGCATGCTATCAAAGTTTACAAATAAAACTATTCAAATTCAACAGTTTCTATTACCCCCTCTTGCGTCAGTGGATGCAATGTTAATGTATTTTTTTAGAGAAGTGTTCGTCAAAGATACACGAATTTTTTGAGGACAGAAACAAAGAAGAGTTAATTGAACTTAGGCAGCTAAACCTAATTTATTCTAACATAAAGGTGTTAAACGCTCAGTTGTAGTATTAATCAATAAATTGAAATGAAAAGAAGGTGTTTTACTTAAATCTTAAGTGAACCAGATTAAAAAAAAGTATTCTTAAAAATAAGCCAGGAAGTTTAAAAGTTACATAATATGACAGGCGAAAACATATACGAATGCCACAGGTCAATATCAGTTTTTAAACACCCAAGGATTTGTTAAATTGGCGTCTGAGTGCCATCAACCCCAGACAGAATAAAAGCTGAAAACTTCTTTTATGAGTTCTTTTTCTCCGTGTGTTGTTTTGATTTGTTTTGACACGGTTTTTTAATCGAATCCGACACATGCCTTATTTTAAAAGGAAAGAGATTAAAGTAGAAAAAGTAACTGAATGGATAATTCTAATCTTACCTCTCTACTAGGCAATTATGGGTAGGCAGGACCAATGTTGCAATGTCTGATCATTAGTCAGAATAACTTTTTAAACAGAGTATACTTCCTTCATCCTATAGGCTGCATATGGTCATTTATTTTATCTTCCGGTAAATTGTAACAAAATGGCTGCAAAGAGGCAAATTCTAGTTGAATTCTGTATTGAAGCCTCGATTAATAATTTATGCTGAGTTAAAAGCAAGGACGAATCAGTGATTTGTGACTATGCCTCCGGTTTCCATGGTAAATCAATCAGACTCTTTCATCAAAGTTGTTAGTAAATAGAAGCTAAATGTGGCATACAACACGCAATAGAAGACATCTGTTTCAATTAGCGGCCCGTCGGAACGTGACAAGCGGAATTTTTAAGTAATAGGAGGTTAAAGCTGTGTTCTGGGAGAAACATCCTGGGCGATTGACGACAAGACCCTGTCAAGTGACGATTCAAATGAATCCTCTTCAGAAAAAGTACTTTCCCTCTTTTACGATATGAAACTAAATATAGAACTTTGGTTTGGTCTCTTTCATAAATCAGTAAGTGTACGTAATCTATTTTTTTAGAGACAGAATCACTTTGAGGTTTATAAACCGACATTCTCTTGAAGTTAATAAGTTCGCATTCATTTTGTTTTTAGAAATCAAACCAGTCCCTTTTAGCAGGATTATGGTCCTGCTAAATGCGCCGGAGTACTTTATACAATTTTCATGTTAACAGCGTCGGTAAACAGATGCACGCCTGATTACCAGCGTGAATTCGAGACGCCTGTGATACCAATGGCGTGACTTGTTTTTTTTTTTTTAAATAGAGAGACTGATTATTAAAGCTTCGCGTTTACGGCAAACGGCAAACGTGAATTTGTACCACGTGACCAATTTTTCCCCTTAATTGTCGTTTACTGTTCTCATTTTCTCATGTTCTCAATTCTCATTTTGAAAATTTTTCAACTTGAATCTCTTGTTTGTCGTTTGCCGTAAACGCGATGCTTAATCTCTCTAATGTCTGTGTCACTGAATAGGTCTTGAAGTCTACTTGTACTCCCCTAGCCGAGCGTCATGCTATTAAAGTGCTTGTAACACACACTAAGGTATAACTTATCACAGTTTAAAAATAGAAACGAGCTAATTAGAAGTTTCCATTTAACTTGAAGAGAGAGAACTAAGCTATACTTGAGCCTCTATAGCCTTTTGGTTTGTCTTTTTGATAGGCTCCTAAGATTCCCTAAGTTGAAAATGCTTTGCTCCCGAGCAAAGTAATGTTGACAAATGAACACAACAAGACTGTTGTAATGGTTTCCCAACACAGACATCCCAATAAGAATTTACTTAATCAGCAACCTTTTGGCAGTGACTTAAAAGTCTGGCTGGCAGTGAACACAAAAAAACACCAGCGAAGTGCAAACTGGGGTAAAATAAGTGCGAGATGGAGCACGGATGACTTGATTGAGTCTCGAACTGGACCAAAGCACAGACGGAGGGTATCAACCAGTTTTTCAGTTTATTTAGAAAACGCGTTTCGTTGATAATATATTTTTCTGAAACAAGATGAGTACCCAATGCTTTTCAGTCTTATTCCTAGACGCATAATTTTTGTCACGTGATTCACGTGATAAACAAAATGAAAAATTATACAGAAAGAATTAAGATGCTGATACACTTTTGTCTTTCTATGTACGAAATCTTTTTATTCCTTTACATCTTCTATTCCTTTCTTTTCACAATGAACCATCTCTCTACCTAGCTTAAAAACCGTTAAGATATCGTCGGGCTTAGCAAGTTTCTTTGAAACAAGGATGTATCAAAAAGCCCAGAAATCAAATTTTAAGACTAGTAGCACCGACCGTGATGCATACAAACTCGCAAACACTCGAAAGAGCCGTCGAGGTGACCGCTAAAATTCAAGCTAAAAGAAAATATGATAACTGAAGACAGACCTTGTATTAAAAGCCTAAACTCTATTGGAGTGATACTCATTAAAATTTTACCATATGTAATGGCGAAACATTTAACTACACAGGCCGTGGGCGATCTATATTTATATGTTTAAAAAGCTTTTATCTGTTTTTTTTTTTTTTTTTTTTGGAATAATCATTTAGTTTGTGGGAATGAGTTGTCACATAGCATGTTGACTGTACATTAATAGACTTCAAGATTGAGCCATTGAACTACAACAACTAGAATTTGTCTTGTTTTCCTTTCTCGAGCTTAAGTCAGTCTTTAAGTCTTATAAGTTTCTTATGCTTTAACTAGAAATACGTGACTTGCAAACCTTCGCAAAGTTTTTTTATTTTTTAATCAATAGCCTGATTTGCATGATGAAAGAAATTCTTAAGTCCAAGCGAGATGACGCAGCAATCGCTAAACATAAATTCAATGTAATGAAAGACTAGAACGAGCGTTCCCTTAATATTTAAACGCGACTTGAGGGAATCTATTTTTTTAATAGGTTCCAGTAACTTCTTCCTTTGTCAACATCTAACTGATCTCACTGGCTAATCGTTTAAGTTTTTTTGTAATTTCCACCTCAAAATGAAATGTAATACGTAGATTCGAAGTATCTACTTGTTATCAAAATCATGTCCATTCAAATTTTGCTTCAATGCAAGCTCGATAAAAGATATTGCAAGTACTTTTTTTAACGTTCTTGTTCCTTCAAAAAATCGTTCTTGATACCCTGACTTACTTATTTTTTGGAACACTTTGAAAACTGAGTTTGAGTCCAAGGTTTTCGATCAGTTCCTTCCCTGGTACATTGCGAAGGAACTTAGAAAGATGGCAAACTAGCTATAAGCACGGCAGCAATCATAAATGAAAAAGATGTCTCAATGATTAGGCGAGAGGGATACAGAGGGAAAGAGAAGAAAATCTTGAATCTGAAACGGTTGGAAACTATGTCCTCCGCTACAGGCCTCTTGCATCCATCCTGTTAAGATAGAAGCATATCACATGCTTCTAGTTTAGCTTACTCTGACGTACATATCTCATAGAGGACCATAAAGTAGGCTTCCGATTCACTGCGCTCAAACGAGAGAAATTGCGAAGCTAAGCAAAGTATTTCAAAGCTAAGGTTGCTACCGTCATTGTTGGAAGCTTACGATGTTCCCAATATATTTCAGTTTACTAAAAAGGTTCCAAGTGTGTGAAAACTGAAACAGGCGTCATCGTGGGCGCCATTTTTCCGGCATAATTAAATCTCGGGCGTGAACCGTTTTCTACGGAGAGAGGCTTAATATTTTAAGAAAAATCAAAAGATCTGAAAAGTTAAATTTCAAATAAATTATTTTGTACATCACTTGCCTGTGTTTTCACTTAGTAATGAATGAAATCCCAAAACCTAACACATAAAACATACTAGACGTTTGAGCGTGCTGGAAGCGGGCTTTCGACCTCCTGATTTATTTTGTATGCACGACGCGTGTCACATGAAGAAACTCCGTACTGGCCTTTTTTTTCCTCAGTCGATAGAGCGCCGGGCAGGTGTTCGGGAGTTCATTAGGTGGAATCCTGCCGAGGAATCCCTAGTATCCCACTGCAATCGTGACATGAAAAGTATTACATCTACATCTTTTTCATTTCTTTTTACTAACTGATTATCTAGAAGCGATTTTATTTGCAAGAAAAATGATTTTTTCCCCCAAAAAAATGAAAATTCACAATAACACTGCCCCCCTAAATGAGCAAATTTATCTCTGGCAACCTCAGCTTCTGGTTCAAATTGTTTTTCTGTAAACGTTAATTATGAAAGAGAACTTATGTTTTTCCTTGGAGATGTGCTTTTTGTTTTGTTTTGTTTTACTTTTTTTCATCCTTGTTGATTGACTGCAGAATAATACGAAACGGCCATATCTTTTACAGATATCAAGTAAAATTAATATTCCATACAAACGTAACTGCGCAAAGAACTATTTTAAATGAACATTACTTGTTTCCTTCCAAAGATAATTTTTGATGAACTCCACGTTGAAATATTAGCACCTAAGCAGTCAAAACTATTTTCCACAATGGAAAGGGTTGTTTCATAGTACCACTGGCCTAGTTGCTTGAACGGCAAGTGTTGCGGATTACTAGATCATACAAAAATTCGCTCTCAAAGTTCTGTTTTCTATTCTGACTAAGAACAATTAATGTTTTATGACGGTAAGCTTGTACTCTTAAAACCCGAAATATTAACTTTGCCTCATTGTTTTGCACAAGATTTCAACACTACCACGCAAATAAAGCTTTAAGATAATTCGTCAGGTCTTTGACAGTTTTTTTCAGTTTTTTGTGACTGCTCCTGCTTCTGAAAAATTGCTTGCAACAATAAATTATTTACAAAGCTCAGCTTGTACACAAGCATAAACAGTATCGAATGTCAATCAGATTCACGAAAAAGCTCAACTTCGAATCACTGGTTTGCACAAGAAATCGACTACGAAGCAATAAAGCTTTAAAGCAACTTCATTCATCTCTTTGCTGATTATTACTATTATTCTTCTGATTTAGTTCTTTCGTAAAGCGGCGTATCCATCTAAATGTCGTTTTTGCAGCCAGCCTCAGTTTCACTCAAAATGTGGGCTATAATTGCGCAAGATTAAACTTAATGGACAAACCTGTTGTTTCGCGATCAGTTTTCTTCTGCTTCGTTGAGATCTAATTCCTATTCAACTCACCAGAAAATAAGACTTTTAAAATGAGTACTCTGTATATATCTTCCGGCCACTACCATGTACTTGATTTGAAATTCCAATTTGTAAATTGTAAATTATTGTTGTAAATTACTGTTTTCGATAAATAACACATAATTTAGCTCAAATCGATTCAAAGCCAATTCTGAAATTGTATTGAAATTCGGCCACCAGCCGCGGTAAACGCGCCGGGTAATTAAGCTACCCTTTTAAAGATATCTCACGAAAAATTTACCAGTCGTTCGCATTCCAATCAAGCATCAATCTCTTCATCACTTCACGAAACAAAAAATGACTGTTATCAAGCGCTCTCTTTACTAAAGTCAGTATTGCCGCCATATCTCTTAGGATAGTGATCCCAATGATTATCCGTTTATATCGATTTATGTTTCGATTTGTGAACGAGAAGGATTAAGTCTCACACTCAAGTTATTGTCGAAGGATTTACAAAGATTACAATTTGAGTTTAGTTATAATCACAAGCTAAGTATATAGTTTAATTTGCCTTAACGTTTTTAAGGCTAAAGATGGTTTTCACTGTGACGTCATCAAACTGTAAAGGTTTTACGAATTCTTATTTACACTAGGTTGAAGATAAACAAAAAATAAATCTTTGTACAAGTTTCCATTTCCGTATCATGTTTCATTTCGAAAATACAGCAATTTGAACTTCCGAGTTTTCACAGTGCGTGACACCAAAATAGGAATGCTGTCTCGTTGAAAAAAAGTCTCTCCTTGATTTTCAGCAATATAACCACTTCAAGTATTACAAGATATGTTTATGCGTACGAATGCTATTTCTCGAGTGAAAAGAAAGAGCTTTTATAGAAAAAGGGAACTCCAGATGTTTTTGTTGATTTCCGGCGGGCATCTTAGTGCACCAGAACGGTGCACCAATATGGCATCTCCATACAAAGCTCTACAAAGGTGCGTGAAACGTTTCGGCAAATAACTCACAAACTGTGGGCCACAAAGACCTGACACTTGGACAAATTGTTTATATATTAGTCGTTTATAGCATGTCATTTTCTTGGCTTCTTCCACTGGACGGTTTCAAATTTAATTTTTTGTTGCGTGACAGTGAAAACGATCTATATATTATATTCCAAAGTTAAAGTCACAGGCACCCCAAAGTCTTTGGAAGTTCGTTGGAATTTGAATTTTACAAGAGAAAGTATTAGAATAGACAAAATACGTACAACATTTCTCATTGTAACAGTAAGTACAACTCGAAATCTTAAACTCACCAAAACAGCTTCGAAATGGCTCTAGATTGAAAATACAGTAAAAGAAACAACTCAGAAATCAAAGGTAAGTCATCTTTATTTCGAATCTTTTCAAAAAGTTGAATTCTCCTATAAAATTCACTTCCAACTAACTCCCATAGAGTCTGGGTTGCCTGTGGTTATAATCAGTAATAATGAAAGCTATTGCGGATCTTTTTGTGCTTCATAAGCCCTCACTAATCTGCATTTATAAATTTTTCGAATTACGTTTTTTTCAGTTTTTGCACGCACTAAAATATTGGTAAGCATATAGTACTTCTGTCGATAGATTTATTTCAACTGGCCTTTTGTGCAAAAGAATCATATATGGTTTTTATAGCGATCTAACACGCTTGGCTAAAACAGCCATTGTCAAACGGCACGATTTTGTGCTGCTTGAAGAGGAGTTTGTATCGATACGATAAATCTACTAAAAGTAGCTTGGTCTGTGCCAATGTTTTTGGCTAAATACAGAACTGATATGATGTAAAACTTGAAACGTCGGCCTGTTTCGGCGTGTTCCGAAGTTAAACATGAGATCCAGTAGAAGAGTTTGTATAGATATAAATCCACTAAAAGAAACCTGGTCGGTGCAACAAGTTATAAACACACTGGGGCATAAATACTGTTAAATGTCTTTTGTTTACGGGAAGCGACTGGCATTAGAACTGATCTAAAACTTGAAAACGTCGGGCTCGCATGTTCCGATTTTAACAGTGCTTGTCCGAAAAAGATCTTAAAAAATGAATTAATTATCATTAATAGAGGTTTTCTTACACCAAAAAATAGATTAGTAATTTTTCTTGTTTTAAGAAAGCCATTACATGCAGCAGCGGGGGTAGGTACAGTTGACTCTCGATAACTCGAACCTCGCGTAAACTCGCACCAAGATTTCCCCTGGATTTCCGTCATACATTTACGGTAATTTTACCCTCGGTAACTCGAACCCTCGATAACTCGAATCTCCCGCTAAACAGAAGTAGGTTTTGTTTCCCCTCAGATCATTTCTATATAGTTTTACCCTCGATAACTTGAACCATGCTTTGAGCCTTAAAAAGTCGTGAAAAAAACAGTGTACTGGCGTCTGAAACATTGAATTTTGAATTTCCCATTGACGTGTTGTAGGCATATAGTTTACTAGTGGAGGCTTATGTTGTTTGTCACAAATCTAACATGAAACAGCTTTACTTCTGAAAACAATAAAACGCATGCTCTTTTTAGACAATGTTCTGTTACGTTACGTTCTGATTTATAATCTCAGTAGAAGTATCTTTCAATATTTTCACTTGACATTGCCACAATCAAATGTGATTAAAATGTTCACTGGGCAGTGAAAACCGTTTTTTTTTTCCTTACTTCCGGCTATTTTCTTCGAGCCCCCGATAACTCGAACTTTTTTCGATCTCCCTAGGAGGTTCGAGTTATCAGGAGTCGACTGTAGCTTCATAATTTAGCTCAGGTTATAGTATCTTTTTTAGAATTACCGCGACGAAACAGTAAACTTGTCTGATTCATCAAAGAGCTAAAGAGATGCTGGGTCTCTGTATTTTGTACTATAAAGTGGACCCACCCACTTAAATATAAAAACTTTACTTACGGAGGATGATCGGAGGTGGAAATCATTATTAGCTCGTATTTAGAACTCCAAATTTTATGCAGTGAAACGGGATCTGGTGGTGAATTAGTTTACAGACGCTTTACACTCATCGATTGTATAAGAATATCAATAAGCCAGTATTTGAGCTTTGAATTTGCAATGTTGTCATATCTGAAAATCTTATTGTTTCTATGAAAAAGCTAAATAATGAGGTTTCTTTTTATCATGACTAATCTTGACGCAAACCGTTAAGTCAGTCCTTATTTTACTTTTTAATCATAGTCTCGCCAAGTTCTGGTCATTATTCCACCATCCTAAAGAGAAAAGTTGAATAAAAGACTACTCCACAAAAACTGACCAAGTGTCAAGATGAACGATTCAATTTTTTTCTCAAATAAAGACGCTAAGCTTGGAGAAATCAACAATGCTAATGAACTTTTTCTCCATGAATATGAATTATGCTTTAACCTACGTTGATAAGAACTCTTTTTTATACTGCTCTCTTTACATACATAACCGAAAACAATTAAAGGCATGATTATTTGGACGATATTTTTAAGGGGGTGATTGAATGCGAACATAATACATGACCAGCTATTTTCATTAAGCGAAAAGCCTTCACACCTTGCAAATAACCCCTTTTGATTGAACAACTCTTTCTCCAATAGTGAGCCTGCACTGGCCAAGTAACGTCAGATATTAAATTGAGATACAATAGGATTCATTTCCCCTTTTATTGAGGCAATAAAAAGGTTCTTTTTACTTTATCAGTATTTTTTCAGATGGCTTTCGGAGACATTTTCACACTGACTCGTTTGGTGCAAGACACTTATGACTGAGACGAACATTTACCGGTAAAATGTTGCAATTTATTTTTGAAACATATCCTGGCTGTCTCTTTATACATCGTTTAAGCGTCCGTGCCCAAGAAGTGCCAAAATGTTTCATAATCTAGTCCCAGAATGCTTGTCATCGCAATTTTACCCCAAACAAACCAGTACAATATTTTCACAATTTTAGTCATCATTGTTTTATCATGCGACGCGAAAACCTTTCCATACGAAAAGGTGGCTACATTTTTAAAGCGGCAATAAACCACATGTTCTCCATTAACGATTGTGGCAACAGTATGGGAAATTTCCATCTTCGCAGTAAAAGGAGTAATCAACACTCAATGCAATTATCGTCAGGGGCTTGATATAGTGCAAGGAGAAAAGAAAAGAAAAAATCTTTTGCTGATACAGCTGCAGTACTTTTTCTAAATGTACATATTATCTTACCTAAATATAAGTGTCACTTCCATTCAACAATTACTGTTCATACGTCAGCGTGCTTATGTCGAGATATTAAGCACTTGGGAAGTTTGGAGAGCACGAAAGAGCCGTAAGAGTTGCTCGAGGCATAACCGAGAGAAAGTCTAGCCTCTTGAGCGCTCTCCAAACTTCCCAAGTGCTCAATACCTTGACATACGCACAGCTGAAGCATGAACAAATTATTTTATAACATAGTCAAAGCGATCAATGCAGCAGCTAACTAAAATTTTTATTATTGTAGCTCGCGCTCAAAGCAGTACGCGTCAATGTCTGCGTGACTATTTTTTACCTCGCAGTTATGTTTTTGACTTGAAACTGAGAGAAGGTTTACCCAAGTCGCGTAAGATAACATTAAAAAAGATTGTAAAATTGATATTGAGCTTCCCGAAAACAATTAATTCACCGAAAAATTCTTTTTGAAAGAAATAACTTTGCAAAGAACGACTTTCACACGCCACAGCCACACAGCTCGAGGAGGTGACAACAACAACAACACTCACCTCTTTTCCCTGCTATCGGTTGACAAATTCGAAAGAGTTATCTTTATAAAACACATGGTTAACGCCTCATCGTGTACTGTAAAGTTATGGATGCACTTGGGAGACGTCTTGGGAGGATTGCTAAGCTCACAAAAACTCGAGGTATAGTTTATTGATGTCATCAGCGTGCGTGCTCAATGGGAATATGAAGCACGCTTGCGCTAATGAATTTGATTAATAATAATTAATAATAATAATTTTATTTATATAGCGCTAAAATCCAATAATTGTCCAAAGCGCTACCTAATTACAAAAAAGAATATTAAAAAAAAAAAAATCTAAATTATAAAATATCTACAATATACAATAATATATAGATTTAGCCAGGGCTAAAAGCGAAGCTCTTGTTAATAAAACTTGTAAACAAAAAAAATTAAATCGTCTAATGCTAAACGGGGAGGCCAATGGAAATGGCATCAATAGATCTAATTAGCAAAAAAACAAATTGCACGTGCAGCACACTTTTTTTTCTAATTAGCAAAAAAACAAAATTTGCACGTGCAGCACGCTTTTCGTCCTTCTTTGCCGTTGTTTTGCACAACTACAACGCTGTTTTGTAGGACTAAACGTCAAACTTCCTAGTTGCACATTATTTTTATGGAGGAATTCTTACCCAATATTTTGTCTCCTGTGTTGATGTTCGCTTTTATTTTTCACTGCCGCTCAGTTTCACCTTCCTGGCCACGAGCATTTCTCATTGTCTCACAGCCGCTTTGAATTTTCATGTTTTTCTTCCTACAAAATTCTTCTCTTGTGTTCTCCGAAACTAGCTCTAGCTCAGTTTCTCTGTTATCCACGTGAGTGTAAACATCAAAAATAACGTTGAAAAAGACACGACTTTGTTGTTGTTTTTTCTTTCTGAAAGTCCGGGCGGCCATGCGATTTCTTTCCAAATAAAACCTTGAGTTGCATTTGGGTTGCCATACCTGTTAACTGAATTATTTTACATTGGTATGTCTGTGGTGCGGACGGACGGTCGGGCGGGCGGTCGGTGTACGGTCACGTGATTACCAAATTTTCTCGGATGGGTAGTTTACCACATTTTTTTACCCATGGTGCTCCGCTGCGCGCTTCGCGCGCGAGAGCTCCGCTATAATTCAAATATCGCCTAATATCTACTATATAAATCAAAAACATCTTAAAACAAAAGGAATCTCATAACCTATATGCTAACTTAAATAAAAAAATTAGGCGAATACTGTAGCTATGTTATAATAGCATATGAATGATCATTGGCAAATATAACCCCAAAATAAGATCGACCTAAGGGAGGTGTGAGTCCGCGAGACTGAGCAACCTGCAAAAACCCTTGTTTTCATTAAAACCGCTGAACACACAACCTCTCCTAGTCGGTGTTACATTGTCACAACCATGATCATTGATGATGGCCTATATTATATTTCGATCCCCAACAGCGCATGCTGTCTTGTAGCTTGCGTCGCAGACTTAATTTAACCTTGGCGGGTCACGCCTTCGAAGCAGCGCCGAGATCCTTGTTCCGGGCCCCCAACAGGTTTAACGAATTACCGGAAATGCGTTTCGAGTTTCCCTTCAATCTGATTGGCAAATCGACAATAGCATTTTCAACAGGCCAATCATGGCGCGTACTCAAATCCTGGTACACAGCTGGGGGCCCAGAAGAAGGATTTCGGCGCAGTTTAGCAGACGGACTTAACCAGAGTGTAGTTTCGTCTGCAGCACAGGCTAGGTCTCTTGTCGAACAGGCATTTCCTTACTGGAGGCTGTCTACGAATACTCGACAGCGATTCACAGCACAGCACATACATTTCACTCCAGCTTCTCATGAACGCGGTTGTGCGGCAAACATTCTCGCCACTTTCGTTATTCGCTAGAGGCAAATTTTTATGCGAGCAACTTTCGATGGATCGTATCCCGCGAGTTGTCCGCGGGAAAACGTTGAATGTGGCCCTGAAACCGCCAATGGGACTCAGAGACAGTACCTCAGCGATTCTGAGATCTACGCGAAAATACAACTGAGCAAGAGTTCTCGACCTAGTTTCAAGGTGTTTAAGTTGTTATTTGTTTACTAGTTGACCTTTTGGAATGTTTGACCTTCGCACGTGTTTGATGATTCAAGGTTTATATGCCTTCTTGCTTCAGGCGTCAATAGGAAGTCTGTATCACACGCCGCTCCTTCTGAGTGGCCAAAATATTCGTCCTGAAAGCCATAAATTAAAATCTTGTCTGAGCACATGGCCACAACTGTAGCCCGGAAATTTGCGCGCCCTAACATGGTTCAAACCCTGAGACAGATTAAGCTTCAGGGCACTGGATTCCATAAGTGAAAAACAAGGAGAATGATATTTTAGCGGCGCAAAAAATTGATTCACCTATGTGGACTGGTCATCTGTGCCGTTTTCCATTTGCCGTAAATCTGAAGCTCAAACTTCCGATCTAGGATAGGTGTGCATAGCGAAAGTTCTCAAAAACTGACAGCCGCCTAAATCCCTCAAAACCAAAAACCCTGATTTAAGGGAAAGCCGATGACAAAAACCTGTCAGTGCAAACTGGCTTTTTAAATTTCTTTCTCTGTATAGACATTCATAAAGTGTCGCCGAAATTCTAGAGTAAGCCACGTCAATTAAGTCATTTTCACATGTTAGTTCCATGCATTTAAAGGTATAGCTCAGATGTTTTGAGAGCGGCTTGGGTCCGGTGTTTTTTAGCAAACTCATCAAAGGACTGTAAATGTAGTGGCAAAAAGGACACCCTAGGCAGGAAAGTACTGCTTCCCTCCAAAACCACGCCCTTACCTGTACCCATCGTTGTGGTTGTTAAGGTCTTCTTAGATGCAAAACCCACAGGCCGACAGTATAGTAATCGACCCAATCACACATTTTTACACCAGCAAATATAGGCTTAAAAATGTTTGTCAGTTGGCTTCTACATCCAAAGAGACAGTGAAGGATCATAGGTACAATTAAAAGTAAATTCTTTACTAATTGTTTTGTCATTGAAAATTTCTTGTATTTTAACACGAATTACAAGTCAAAGGACATTGTGATTTGATGTTCGGGTAAACGTTGCAAAAGAGTCGAAACCCTTGACATTTGCCGGGATCCATGTCTTCACAAGCTAAAGAGAAAAGAAGAGGATGTAGTTAATCTATTTAATTCGCGTTTGAGCTGTTTTTTTCCTTAATCATAACAATAATAAAATTGTAAAATCTGACTGCGGCCCTCAACTGTCCTGATTTTAGCACTAATAGGGCAGTACGGGTCATACCCAAGTAATTGGACAGTCCCATCGCTCGCACTTGAATGTTTTTTGTTTTTTTGTTGTTGTTGTTGTTGTTGTTTGTTTGTTTTTGTTTTTGTTTTTCACTACTAGCAAAAATCTCTGGGAATTTCTTGTGTTTACTTTTGCAAAAAAGGTAAAAAATATCAATGAATTTTGTTATAACGATGACTAAGTATCCCTCACTTTCAAAATGAGGCCAAGTGCACAACCTTTCTTGTGGAATTGAGTTTTATTTGCATGAGAATGAAAAATCATTTCCGTATATATCAAAGGCTGAGCACTTAACCTCGTTTCGATTCTAAGGAGACTTCTTGTAGTCCAATCCATACCGGATTCCTGCTATACGGTCGCCCTTACGATTACATGTAATCACTGACGTATGATTACAGACCGAATTGGACTCCACTTATAGTCCTATTAACTTTATTGATTTTAACTGACCTTCCTAGATGGCTTAGAAAGGAGCATAAAGGCTAGTTGACCATAATATAGACCATAATATCAGCATTTATATTTTCTGCAATAATCTTTGTTCATTTTTCTATATGCTAATGAAGACAATATATTTACTTAAAAATCAAACAATTTGCAGGTGGTAATGACCTTTACGTAGTAACGACCGTCCTTAAAAATCACTTCATTAAAACAAAGGGGTGAAACAAACTCCGTACAAAAATCAATGAACACTTGCTTTTACGTTTATACATGGTTATTAATTTACCTGGAGAGGACTGGCCCAGATTAATCCTATAAACGTAGTTCACGTTTTCTTCTCCTGCACAGCTTGAGAAGGACGCATCGCATGGGAGAAAATTTTGACCAAAACAAGAATTTGATTTTCCACCAGAATCGTATGCCACATCTGGGTTCTCTCCTGTCCAACACTCGCCAAAGAACTGAATACCAAAATATGTGTAGCCAGCGGCAGCAGTTACGTTAGCGCACTCGCACACCAACCTGCGAGCGGAACGAATCAAAAACGGATTTGTTCAAAGCGGTGAGAGGACTCGCCCCAGTGTGAAAGGGGTTCGTCCCGAAGGTGACGTCATTTGTGGCCGCGTTGAGTCAAGAGCCGATTCATAGGAGCCTCCATCTCCCATACAAGCTCTGGGAGTCAACCCTTTCTCGTTTTAAGTTATTTATAGAAATAATGTTCGCCGAAACTTTGTCACGCCCTATTGGTAACAACCAATCAGAGCACAGCTATGCTCATGCTCCGATTTACATATACTTTGACCCGTTCTGAAGAAATCTTTGACATCAGCAATGGCGGAAAGCATGGAGTTATCGTATTCATTAATCGGCTCAGCTCGGCTACTGGTTGAGTTTATTTTTCCATGAAATGTGGTTTAACAACTGTATTACAATCGTAACTATTGCTCTCGGACTGAGATTATAGGTACCTTTAATTATAGAAATGACTTATTAATGCACTCACGTTTCAAGGAACTCGTTCCAGTTTTGCCAGTTGATAATTTTTCTTTTGTTTAGCAATAACTGTGGAAATGGTCGTCTGCCGTGATCTTCAAAACATCCAATCTTCTCGTAGGAAATCCAACATGCTTCAGCATCTGCTAAAAAAGAAATTTAGTAAATCCATGTTCCTGACCTTTTCAAGCTTAGTGAGAGCAATGTCAGCTTAATTTATGATTGCACTGGGCAGGAGAAATTACAAAATTTAGAGCGATGTCAAATTTCTTTATAACATAACACATCTCTCTTAATTTTCCTTAAACTGTCCATTCAGACAAAAAACCAACATAATAATACACTGAAGTTCAGCGGCATAATTTCTTTACAGTTTTTCTAACTTAGATCCAACCTTGGTCAAAACCTTTTAAGGCACATGGCAAATGTACCTATTTTTTCCTGTAGTCCTGGCGAAAAATGGAAACCGTCGTCAACTAAATGCCAGTGTTCCCCCCTCACCTTATCCAATATTGTTTAGGGTAACACGAGAATCGAATTATACACGTTGGTTTTTAGACCAAAACAACTTTGAAAAGGGGGTGGAGAGGGGTCTTACTTTTTCTGTTTAGAGGAGATGGTAGTTTGGCGCAAAAGTTATAGAATAGACGGAACTGTCTTGACAGTTTTGTCCGAGTTTGTCCCTCAGAGCACTCTAATTTTGCTCAATCGACAAAAAATAACCTAGTTCACACAATGGCAATAGCGGCGATCAAGATGAAATTTGGCCCCTTAAACTTAATCAAGATTTACTCTATAACAGATCTATCGCCAAACACGTTTGTATCATCGAATAGTGCTGGCAAACACAGTATAGACAGTAGAAATATTCAAATTGACCGTTAGTTTAAGCCAAATCTCCGCTTCTGTGCATCACATTTTGTTTTAAATTACATGACTTTCCTAATTTAAACGTATAAAGGTACTCTTTCCGGCTGGTTTATACCTCTGAACCTATAACTACAATTAGAATTTCTACCCGCAGCTCAGACAAATTTGGCTTGTGGTTTTGTGCACTGTAGCGACTCTGATAAACTACAGTATACCAAGCTACAATTAACCACCTACTGTTCGTTTAGCTCGTTTCCATCCACCAACGAACTAAACGAGATGAAACAAGCGGCTAAATTATAGACTAAGCAATCCGCAGCGGAGGCAGAACGAGCCAAAGGCATGCGCACGGAGCCTTCGATGGAATATATAGATCTAATTAAGACTTGACGCATACATATATACTGTTTTCAGTCTCCCACCATTTCTCCATTTCTCCATTTCTCCAAAACACAAACAGTAAGAAGCTAAGAACCTCTGCTTTACCTCCACTGCCAACGAGGCGCGAAAATTAGTTTGATCATCCACACTGTACTGAGGCGTCGCGCTGAATAACAGTAAGCAGGTCCCAGGCTTTCAGATAGTAGAGCGCGGGGAAAAAATTGATTGAGGTTGAAACAAAAAGCGAGTGGAGCTCTAGCCTTAATTTCATCCGATTACTTCGAGTCGTTATTGCTCCCTAAGTAACGTCGTTACCCAAGGAGTAATAACGACTCGAAGTAATCGGATGAAATTCAGGCTAGTGGACCTCGGGTTTTTCCTCGTTTTCGTTTTCCGCTTCCCAGATACGATTACCTCGCTCCCCACTATCTGAACGAGTATAGAACAGGCTAGTTAACAGTCTGCTGATAATATTTTCAAGTGACGCGGATTATACAAAAGGCTTCAGTACACAAAGCAATAGACAGAACTGATCGCATAAATATCAGGAAATGAACAAGAATACGTCTCCTTTTTAAAGCCCTGTAAAACGGTCGCAGTGATTGTTATAAACATTCTCATGAATCACGTGAACACTTTTTCTTTGCCTTTCAACAGTCTTCCTAATAACCGCGCTTGATCTTCTATTTCCCGTCCTTCATTATCAAAAATGCAAAATGGCTTAAAATCAATCAGTCAATTATTCAAGACGATATTCCAGAATAACGAAATTAAGCTGTCATTGAGAGTCAGATCAAGATTGAGCTTATAATTCATCAAATGTGAAAAATCTCTTCTGAAATAAACCAGTCAGTACCTGATACTTTTTCACTGCCAAAAATGATCACCAAAGTCATCCAGACTTCAACCATTAAGACCAACTTGTCCATTGAGAAAACAAACAGCTTTGAGAGCAAAGAAGATAGTCAATTTTAGGTATCAAAAATGAAAACACTTTGTAGAAGGTTTCTTTCCGACTAACTCTCCGAGTCTTTAGCTTCCACGCTAACGCGAGCGGATGCCCTTTCTTTCCGCTCTGGTACCAATGCTATAATATGAACTGTTCGTGATAAGCTAGGATAAGACTTTTAGCTTATGATAGTGATACATGACGTTTTGTATGTTTGCAAATTGGAAAGAGAAGGATTTTTTCAAAGCGTTGTGATAACGTACTATGGCCTTTTTTTAAGATGTAAATAGCATTGTTGTTCGTACAGAGAAATATCTTTCCTCTATAGATAGCAAAACTGTCTCAATTTAAATTTGAATTTAAATTAAGCTGTGTCCGTAAACAGATTGGCTTTATTTGACCAGTTTTATTGGATTACACAAAGACGTCGTGGTCTTATTTTGAATGTTTTATTAGTTATATTTCTCTCTAAGTCGGTACTGACAACTAAATTAAATTTGCTCAGTTGTGCGCGTGCCCGTGGTAGGAAATGCGTCACTTTCGCTGCATGTAACAATTTAATTAGGAAAGATTGTTTTAAGTTAAGAACATGTATTCCCTGAGTTTAAAATAAGTTTCAAGAATAAAGAAAAACATTTTGAAAAAAAAAACAAGACGTTACTCAGGTAGATGGATTATTCAGTCTTGTTAACTAAAGAAAGAAACAGATGTTACTCCCTTTGTGAATAAAAGAGATTTCATTGCCTGTTTCGTAGGGGCCGTATTTCGACACATATATGCCTGTGCAAACTTAAAAATCTTTCTTTCTACTATCAATGCAGACATTGCTGGCAAGGATGACAGGCACACAGAGTTTCTAAATTGTCATTTCTTCGGACGCGGGAAATAACAGACAAATTCTTGACAACAACAGGAAACCGTTAAGCATAGTTTGCCAAAAAAGAAGAGCACTGATCTCAGGCTCTTCACACCAAATTTTTAACCAGAGTCTGAGAATAAAGGGCCACACTGACGGCGGGCCTGCAAAAAAACACACAGAACTTTCAACTGAAACAAATTATTACAGTCAATTGTAGCAAAGCCTGAGTGTTGCAAATTATGGAGACTGATCATGGAACGCTCCTAAACGCCGCAGAGGCTGCACAATTCAGTAATCGTGCCGATTTTAAATACTCGTAGAGTCTCAAGTGTGGGCAGAGTGCAGTGAGAGTAAATACATACTCAACTGGATTTTTTAAACGTGAAGGCATTGAAAATTACATTTGACCAACACCCCCCACCCCAAAAAACCTGAAATCACGCTGAGAAAGAAAAGAAAAAGGAGAGGAAGGGGAAATTACTATTGTTAGTTTTTTTTTCATTGCTATCATGATTGAAAATAGATTTTGAACGTTTTCGAAATCCAGTCACATGAAGTCTTCAACAGAGTGAAAGTCTTCTCGATAAGGACTATATTCTTCGTCTGTTGTTTCCGGCAGAGATTGTTCTACAAGGCAGGTCATCAACACGGTACTTAAGAGAAAGTTTTTTTTTTCCGATTGTCGATCCTTCTAAATTCTTGACGAACTGAGTGAGTCGCTTGTAGAAAAAATGTGGCTTGTCTTAATTTCAATTCTTCAGATTCTTATTTAATTAAAAGTAAAGTTTGAATTGTTAGCCTTTATATTGTTATTATTAGTTGATAGTTTTTGGACTTTTCTGCTAATTATGACTAAACAGTGAGTGATATACTCGATTTGACAGCGCGATGAAGCCGGCAATGACATGATTTGGCCTGCAAAGTAACAAAAACTAAGGAAATTAAAGTTTCTTTCCGGCGGCGCCATAAATTATATCAAGAGCTTTATCTGTCTGACTAGAAATTTTTTAAAAGAAACGGCAATTACAATGACAGGAAGTCCTCCTCGAAGGAGATAATTAATGATTTTTTTCCTTATCCAAACTAAAACTTTTTTCACCCATCTGGAGGCAGACGCCGGTTGATCTGCGCTGACTGAATGGAACGGTATCCTCTAGATCAACGTGTCTGCCTTGAAAGGTGAGCATAACCACTCGATGCCTTCTAAAAACTTTTCTTCGTAGTTAGAAATTGAATGAATCATATCTTCGTGACGTACGTAAATTTAAGAGAGAACATTTACCATACACAAGTGTTTCACCCGAGATAAAATACCGCCTTTTAAATTAGCCTGTTCAAGGCGTTCAGATAGTAGAGCGCGGTCGAAAGATTGACGAGAAAAAATAAACGGTATAGACCACTCACCCCTCGTTTTTTTCCCTCGCCGTGGTTTCCTCCACGTACGATTAAACTCGCTCCCCACAATCCGAACATTGAGCTCTGCTATCTGAACGCCTGGAACAGGTTATTTTAAAATCATTTGGTGAAAAGCACATGCTAAATACATGTGTACTTGCGTGTCTGTCCGTGCTACCCGTTCTTGTCAGTGAGTCCGGATCAAAAGAAACGGTACATTCTGACATCTCAGAGGCTAGGATATGATTTGTCTTTATACTGCGGAGTAGTTGTTTGAACAATTAACTTTCACAAAAAATGTCATTATTCACCCACACCTGTTTTCAGACCTTCCCTCTCGGAAATCCTAAAATTACTTAAATGAGAACGCCAGCGAAAGAATCTCTTAAACATTAAAATCCATTTCGAATCATGCGCATATCATCTTTCTTTCTGACTTATTCATGTGGAATTGAAACGACGAATACGTTCATCACTCTCGTAGTTGCCTAGAAGAGGGGGGTGAATAGGTGAACGGATCCTCGGATTTTGAAAATATTTTTGCCCGGATTTCGGATTCAAAGCGAGATTTTAACGGATTTCCGGATCCTGCAACTGCAGCGGAGTGCGGATTCATCTATTTTTTGGGCCCGGATTTTTGGACTTTGCGAGTGATACAAATATTTTTGTCCGGATTTCGGATTCAGGGCGAAAATTTAACGGCGGATTTGGTTAATAAATCATAACGGATCGGCGGATTTGCATACCCCTATTCACCCCCCTCCTAGAAAACCATACCCGATTCTAGACCAAAATGTGCAAAGTCTATACCCGTTTTCAGACCGACGCGACGTACAATCTATATCCTTTAGGGCGGCACTTACCTATATTTGCTTTTCCAAGGAAGCAAACCCTGCTGGGTGCTAGAGGGTGTATTTTTGGTTTCCCAAATCATAGGAAAATCAAGCTGCGGAGCTGCGAGAAAGAGGCGCAACCGACCAAGAAAAAGATAAAAGTCAGCGTCTGGAGTTTGTTTAAAGGGTTGACATAATTATTTCGTCTTAGACATTCAGATTCTGAATGGTCACGACAGAGTAACTGCGCATGCCTCAAAATCAGTGTAAACCTTGAAAATTTCAGCTGTATGTCTAAGTAGTTTTTATTCAACTGACAAAAACGAGGCACAAATTAAAGTCACCCTTTTAAATGATACAATTATGGACTGTTGTCGAAAAAGAGATCTTGAAAAGGCCCCATTTTAGCCACTTAAGGCACAGAAAAACCCAAACCGTACATAAACAAAAAGTAAATTTTACAAAGATTCTTTCTCAATTTAAAACGACTATTGCTATCAAATAAGAGTTTTATCTCGGTATCATTTTCAGCTTTCTTAATTTTGCTGTGGAGGGGCCTTTTCAATGCAAATAAGTTTTTCACTAGAGTTTGTGCAAAACAAACTTGCAAACAATGCCAGTGAATAATGAGGATGTTCACTTGTAAACACAAAATCTGGGGGGAAAATTTGTGACATTTGAAGTCAGTGTGAAGTAACGTTTAATTGCCTTTCCCTGTTTTCAATGTCCTTGAAACTTGGAGGCAATATAAATTGATGATTAATCTCGGGGTTGTCAAGTTTTTTAAAAAAATTATCAAGCGGTTTTTAAATTACCGTGAAATTTGTAGGCGTCAACCAAATTACATATAAAAGTGGTAAAGAAAGCAGCCGAACGCTCGGCAATCAAATCCTCCTTTCTCACAATCGGCCGAAGCAATCCCCTTCTTTTTTTGTGCACAGTTTTAAATGAAATCAAACCACAATGAAATCAAACTGCATTTACAGACCTTATCATTTTCTTTAATCCTTTACACAATTTTTGAAAAGAAACTCCTGGTACCGAGAAATATAGCCTGCGAGTGGCAGACGTTTCTCCTCGCTTATCGCCGCTGAGAGACGTTTCGCAAGGAAGAACGTCTGCGACTCAGCGACAGAAATTCAATACTGATGATGCAAAATCTGTCCGGAATCCTGTCAGAAGCGCTAATTGGTCGACGGAGTAGTTTCATTGTTCATTTGACAGACAAAAGGCAAAAGGCCACAAAGGTCAAATGTAAACGCGATGAATCTCTAACAAAACAGTCAATATTTGTGGAGAATGGTCTTCTCTAGAAGAAGCATTTGAGTTTTACTGGAGCTCATTCGCAGACGAACATAACACTTTTCCAAAGAAGTCATTGTTTACTTTTTCGTCATGAGAATACGACTTAACTTATAGAAACCGTGGCTGTATATATGAATTGAAAGCAAAAGTCGAAAGAGCTGATAAAGTTGGGCAATTTTGCAATTTTCAGCTCTTTGCGAGCAATATTGAAAGAAATATCAGCCACCAAAAACTGCAAAATTGCTGTGTTGCAAAAAAGTTAATTAGCCATACATTCTCTGTAAAATTTCTAGTTTTTAGAAGAGAATTTCTCCGAAACCATTCGTTGTATTGGGCTCAAATTTTCAGAGATAACTGAAACTGTTATGCCCTTTCAATATTCAGAGTTTTTATTTTATTAGCGTCATCAGACAGTGATAAGCATATGTTAAAGGGCAACTCTCGGGAAAATTACCCCTGCTTTTTAAGTTCTCTGTGGTTTCCTAATGGCATGTAATGTCTCTCTTTGGTGAAATTTCGGATATATCTGCGAAACTTATTTTTTTATAATTTTTCGAAAACTCGATTTTTGCCGCCATTTTGAAAACATTAGGATTTCAGGTTAGTCACGTGATTTACGTCACACGTGTGGAACACGGATTGCCAAGTGAAGATTATAAGAGAAAAACGCACCAAATTTCTCTTGCAAATAAAGGAGGAATAGAGCCTCTACTGTCATATTAACGTTCAGGAAAAGCATTTCGATGATGGTTCCAATTTTTAAATTTACACTGGCATCAGATGCGGGTGATTTAGATTTTTTTCTGTATTTTTTTCGTTAGGGTATTTTTGAAGTCGCGTGAGACATTCATCGACCCGAGGTCAATAATTGTAAACAGCAAAGCTCCTAATCTGCTACGTATAATACAAAGAACATCTTTCCTACAGCAGATTTAAAATTTTGATACAACCATTAATGTTACCTGATGGGTGTTGATGCCCTTCATTCCTCGAAAACGACTTAATTTTTTCCCGGGAAATACTCGCATCTTTGAAGAGAACTCCGTCACAGACCGCCGTACCGGCCTGATTCTATACCGCCTTTTGTGTTTTCACTTAAGTGTGTTGTTCTCTTGTCTGAAATCTGCAGGTTCCATCCATTTACCTTTGCTTCTAAACACGCGAAATAAAACTCACTTCTCGCCGAAAATTGCGATTTTATGATCATCATTTTGAATGTAGTTATTCGAGATGTGCTCTCGAGATTGTAGCGTCATTCCATGCAAAACCTGCACACACGCTAAAATTACATGTAATGGGCCTTTTACGGATGGAAAGAAATGAAAACAGTTCAAAAAAAGTTGATTAAAATGGGATTGCTTCATTATCTTTAGTGGTACTTTGTACCCGTCCAACCCGCGAACACTATAAAACTGCCTTGATAGCCACGCGTGTCACGCTTCTTTTGCAATACTTCCCTCTGGGACTTCTCACAAGAAAGGAAAAAACAAATTATTAACCCGTTTTTAAATTCCCGACGCAGTACTTTTGGAAAATTCCAAGGAGAAAAATGCGATCCATAACGGGACTGAAAAAGGAGAAAGAACTAGGCAAGGTTCCTGCAGTATGAACCTTTTTATTGAAGGTTATGGCTCAAGCACCATAACTAAAGGTCTTTGCTGGCTATTAATAAAATTCAAGGGCTTTAAAAAACTACATGTTGAACCTGCAACTGAATACCCCTACACTACTTGCTGCATCCAAAGAGAGGCCCAACAGAGATGAGGCAATGGGTTCTTTGTTAGCAGATAAAATCTTTCCAGCCTTGTCAACTAAAGAAGGACTACAATGCCCTGCAATGTTTTGATTCTTTGTAGTTTAGGCTAAGCTAGGTCACTACTGCAATTAGTGACTTGGATGACCATGCACTGTATGGTCCACTTAAACCGTGACCGGTTTTCTTTATTATTATTGCCTTATCAATTAAAATATGCAAGATGGAAACAATCCATTTGTGAATTCTAATTTAAAAATGAGGATTTCCCATTATAACCTAAAGATATACAGCAATGAACAATAAAATACCATTTTATTATTAAGATATAAAGTTTCAACTTGTACATTATTTCCCAGTTAACAATCACACCTGCTGGAAAAGAAAGGGTGACATGTTATTAGTCAAACAATAATCCGCCACTATTTTTCAGAAGCTGTGAGCAAATAGTCGAGAAGAATTATGTATTTCCCACACACTGACACCACTGGACTTTAAAAGACCATGTAGTCTTATACATTTTTTAGTTCCAACAATTATTGTTGACATTGTTTGCTGGGTAGCAATCATTTTAATGGCAACAAAGTTGCTCTAGCCCAGTCTTCCAGTGGTGAGTGAGAAAATTGCATCATATTTTATATACAGTAAGGTTATTTGCAATACATGGTATATTTATCCATCTGGGCCCAGTTGTTCGAAGGCTGGTTAGCGCTTAACCCAGAGTTAAATTTAACCCTGGTTTCTTTTTCTTGTGTTCAAAAGCATTTTCTCGGATAATTTTCTCTCTTATTTTTAGAGCTTCCAATCATCAACTTGTGGACAAAAAGAATTAAAACTGAATTGCTTTTTAAGCTTCCAAATCTTAATTCAAATCTTGCACTAACCCTGGGTTATCTTTACCCAGCTTTGAACAACTCGGCCCTGCACAATGGAATCCTGGGAACTCCATCTCACCCTCCATCCTTTCAGGCTCCTGGAAATGAGGTCGTATGCACTTAACTGCACAGGAATCAAGGACGGTAATGTTACTCCTGTGTCCCTGCCAAGAGAGCCCCAGTATCACCTTACCAATTACCTGTAGGCAATGTGCCTGCTTTTTTATGATCTGATTCTTCATATGCCGAGGCACCATGCTGCTGCTTGTATTGCCATGCAGCTCGTAACACCCAGTAATTCAGACAAACTGCCTGGAATCCTGGGTGTTCCACTATGCTCCTCTAGGAGGCTCCTCCATATTTTTAACTTCAACTGCCTCCAAATATTTACGTTTTACAACAGCCACCTCTTGGAAGCAGATATTTTCCCCCCATCCAATAGCAGTTATTTTCTTTAGTCATAAATATTGAACGTCGGTTAATGGAGGGCAACAGAACAAGTGTTGAATATTGACCTTTTCATTCTGCACCCAGAAAATTATCAAACTGCCATAAGTCAAGACAGAGAGTATTATTCCAATTTTGAACTTATTCACTCTTTAACGTTTATGGCTTCATCATACTATCTCCTGTCCAGAACCACAAAATAGTTTCAAATATGTACACGTTTTCAATACTGGGTGTATTATAATAGAAGTTCCTGCAGTTATATCTCACCAAATGCAATATTATTGTAGTTAACATAACCATTGTTGTGCTCTAGACAAAAACTTAAGTGAATACGACATGTCCCAATCTCGAAAATCATATACTGGGGAGCAGACACGTTTTATGCAAGCAGTTAGTTCACATGGGTATGGAGGTGTACCTCATCCCCACTTTAAATTGTATTAATAATAACATCAGGTGCACAGAAGCTAGAATAAGCTAGAATAATAACTTCTGAACCAAATTCACTGACAGAGCAAGACACAGTAAAAGTAAGTGAACGACTTGTAGGGAAACAACTGTACAGTGCCTTTCAGTTATTATGTATAACAATCTGTATATGACAACAAAAGAGACAAATCTTAAAGTGCAAGCACTCCACGAGTCGAGCATGAGCGGCTGTCAAGGGGCAAAGATATGGAAATTTATTTGCGTTGCAGTCAACGAATTACGAGAGCGTAGTTATTGCTTCCGATATAAATCACTGCTTTTTGTAAAACCAGGATTAAAGCAGAAATTAAAAAAAAACTTCACTGAGACAACTTGCCCAGATTATCATTTCCAGTAGTCGTTAGAAGGGGAAGGTACGCTTTCGACTACTTGTACATATGAAAACAATGATCTAAAATTATAAACGCTCAGTATACAAAAAAAATGCGTGTTTAATTAGTCCTTTTCCTTTTACAATTTGAAGCATTCATAGCATTGATGAAATCAAGCGAATTACGGATCGCACTGTACACAAGAATTGTTCAAAACCATCTAGGCACTCACCATTCTTCACTATCGAGATCGCAGCGGGCGAGTGGTAGGCTCGATGTTTTCTGGCGACGCACGAACTTCATCAGGTTCGGACGATCTTCCAGGCGGCTCAAAACGCCGGGGTTGAATTTCCGCGAAGGGCTGCCCTATACTTCGCATTCTAAAAGTTTTTGTAGAACTGAATAAACGGACAAAGAGGTAGCGCTATCACTTGAAGAACTACAGTCAGCCATATTCGAGATCATCTGTTGTTCCACACCTGTGACGTCACGTCACGTGATAGGCAAAATCGAAGCGTTAATGGCGGAAGTTCGAGTAAGCGGCAAATTTAACACTTTGAATCTCGATTTCTGAGCCAAATAGATCGCTGAAGATATATTTTTTGATGGTATTACAATGAGAAAAACATTTGCAAGGTTTTTCTGAAAAATGTTGTCCTACGCAAGAGTTGCCCTTTAATGGGGCAAAAAGTGTAAACAAAGATTCGCCTATATAAACACTTGGAGAGTGCCAGACACGAGTTCACAAATCTGTAATTTATATTGGAAACCTTGCCAGACACTCTTTCTCTCTCTTTGACCGGAATAAGACTCACCCCAAACAAGCTGATTGGCTAATTTCTTACACAGTTTGTGATTAGTCCAATTTGAATTAAGTGTTGAAAAGCCAAACACAACTAACAGCTCGTGACAAGAGAGGCGGAGCTCGTGATAGTGTGAAACGTGACCTTAGAGTAGTCCGTTTGAGCAACAGAGAGTTTTCTTGCTCTCTTTTTGCGTAGTTTATGCAGTGCGTTGAGTATTCTACACTTTGACTGAGCAATTTTTTTTTCCGCTTTGAGTCTCACATTTACAGGTTATGAAGCTGATTTGATCACAGATGCAGTTTACCATTAAAACATTTTTCTTTTACCTCTGCTCAAGCCTTAAACTTTTTTATTGCGGCTAAATAACCTTAGTTTCTTTGGTTGACTCCGAAATGCCTGGACCTGAATAGCTACATATGTGTACTTTTTTTTCGCCGTGAATATCATGATTTCCTAATTTGCATTGACTCTAGATCTGTCTGCTAGATTGCAGAATACGCGGCAGTGCATCTGCAGCGTTTGGAAGACGCTGGGAAACCAGTCGGCAAATTTACAAGCAAATTATGGCCTTGAAGGAATTCTCTCAAAGCATTTTTTTTTGTTTAGAAGACGGCTTTAAAGTTCGAACTGCTCTTTCATTGTTTACGGTAAACGATCCTTGCCGACTCCTTTCTGTGACTTTAGACATGTCACTGCGCCCAACCGTCACGCACACGTAAGAATTAGGCCAATCGTGAGGCTCATAAGAAACACGTAAGAAATCCACCTATCCGAAACGTTCACATATGTCCTTGCGACTCTGCAGGATATTAGAACGAGCTTTTGTGCACTAATTCGCAGACGGTGCGTGGGCCGGCTGCCCGGGGGGGGGGGGGTACTCCCATACATTACCTATACGGGTATGTGCCGCCCAAAGGGGTCGTGATTTTGAAGCTCCTGATTTAGAACGGGGTATCCATCTCAGAGGCGTTTTCTAGAACGGGGTATAAAAAATTGGGGATCACGGCTTTATCTTCTGCTTAAAATTGTTGCTGATTATGAAGAAGCATTTATTTGATGTATAAGTCGAACAAATAAAGAAATATTTTTAAAAAAAAAAGGGCTATTTCAATTTACAAACTTTCTAGAACGGAGTATAAAAAGTGGCCCATTTCTAGAACGGGGTATCAGTTTTAGGGGAATTTTTTCTTAGAACGGGGTGCCAATTTGGAGTCCCGGGCGGCACATACCCACCCAAAAAATACCCAAGTGCCCCCCCAAGTGCCGGCTGCAACGCAGGCTATTGAACGTGGATACGTAACAACACAAGCCTTTCCTTCTCGCAAAACTTACATGATTTTAAAAATTTTTAAGCCCTGTTCTGTTCTTCAACGTTGCCACTCCCGCTATTAGTGGAACAGTGCAGAATTGAGCTCTTTTGTTTTGTTAAACAAGCTGATCGGTATGAAAACAATTTGAATCAGTAAACAAAGAAACATTTATCACTTAGCAGGTTAGTTGATTGACAAACTTACCTATAACAAAATTAATAAATACACACAGGGAAAGGTGCAGGTGGTCAGTTCATCGTGCATCAGACGAAAATGGCAGAACTAACTAATTTTACGGAAGATGAGAACCAGAAAACATTCGAAGAACAGTCCTGCTCGTCAGAATTTACTGAAGGGGTACATGGTGAGCTGATCTTTCTTTCAGCTATAAATGTCTTTTTTTCTGTTGCTGCATTTCTTGGGAACACTCTGATCCTAGTTGCCCTACACAAAGAATCTTCACTTCATCCACCGTCCAAACTCCTGTATCGTAACCTAGCGGTCACTGATCTTTCTGTTGGTATCATCGTGGAACCTCT